>NC_056738.1:350295938-350438438 GCF_019279795.1 Protopterus annectens
CAAACCCAGATCCAGCAGAGCTCCCTGGCTTCAGTCCCAGGGTATGCACAGGACTAAGCAGTGGGGATCTCTGCTTACAAATAAAACTCCTCCTTATGGTAAACTGTCTCAATGACTTCTTTTTAAAACTTCCAATCGCTTCTCAACTAACTGCCCCTTTGGGAGGAAAGATTGCTGTTCATGCAAAGAACTTGGGAACTCATTACCCAGGACAAATGGGTTTTAAATAGTGTCCCATGGATACAGATTTCACTTCCACATGTTACCAACACCAAGCGGATGGCCAGATCTACCCCTAAATCAGTGGGCAGAGGCCCAAAAGCAAGTACTTTCTCTCAAGCATGGGGGCTATTCAGTTGGTACCAGAAGAGAAAAAGGGACAAGGTTTCTACTCAAGACTTTTCCTGGTACCCAGAAAAGACCATTCATGGCGTCCTATCCTGGACCTGTCTACTCTAAACACCTTTTTGGTGATTCCAAAATTCAAGATGCTGACTCTTCACCAGTTGCTCCCTGTGCTAGGCAAAGACACCTGGTCGGCAACACTAGATTTAAAGGAAGCATACCTGCACATCCCAATCAGGGAATCTTGCAGAAGATACCTACGCTTCAAAGCAGGCTACACACTTCAGTTCTCTGCACTGCCCTTAGGCTTTATCTACTGTGCCCAGGGTATTCACAAAGTGCCTAGCTCCAGTCATTGCATTTTGCAGGCAAAGAACTATTCAAATATACCCATACCTGGACGATTGATTAATTCAGGCAGAAAGCAAGCCAGGACATACGTTTGAGTCATCTGGCCTTTGTACAAAGGGTGCTAACTTGTCTGGGGTACACCATAAACTAAAATAAATCACACCTGGTACCCTGTCAACAAATTATATTCCTGGGCGCAAGCTTGAATACAACTTCCAGATGGCTTTCCTCACGCCAGCGAAACAAATTCATTTGGCAATCTACTTCAAACAAGTGGCCACACTATCTGCAAGGCAAATACTACAAGCCTTGAGGTTCATAGCTTCCTACATTCTTGTAATTCCATATGCAAGACTGCATATGAGGAAACTACAATGCTATCTAAAAAGCCTGTGGTGACAACATTTTCAGGATCTAGAAGCAATGATTCTTATCATACCTTGCCTAGACCTAGAGTTTCTTTGGTGGCCAGAGGCCTGCCACCAAAACAAGGGACTACCATTCACACTACCCCCCTGCCGCCCAAACCCTAACAGACTCATCAGACTATGCATTGGGGGCTCACCTGGCAGGGAAGTGCATTCAGGGCATATGGAACACAAGTCAAATGCACCTGCATATCACTCAAAAAGAAATGTTAGCTGTACAGAATGCTCTGACAGCCTTCAAGGACCCCATTCTTCCAGGACAATTAATTGGAAAGATGGACAACACCACTGTTGTATGGTACATAAACAAGCAGGGAGGTGCACATTCTTGCCCCCTGTGCAGACTAGCCATGGCATTGTGGAACACAGCCCTGAGCTACCAAGTGCATCTACAAGCTCAATTCCTGCCAAGAAAACAAAATACACTGGCAGTTGAACTAAGCAGAAACCTCATGGACCCACACAAGTGGAAACTGGAACCAAGGATGTTCATCGTGTTACACTGTTGCAGTCATCACACTTGGGTTATCTGCCATCAGGCAGTCCCGCAGTCGGCCTGAGTTCCAAAGTCTTGGTCCGGCATCAGTTGCTGTCGCTTCTTCCCTGACGTCAGTGTGACAGGGGTATAAAAGAGGCAGCCAACGCCATTTTCTTCAGTCTTTCCTGCCGCGCGGTGCCCGAAGCAGAAGCAGTTCGCAAGTGCCGGTCGGCCGATTCGTGAGATTTTCAAATTGAATTTCAGACCGAAGTTTTCAATAAAGCTAAGTACCCCGTTGGGGAACCTTTTATTGCAAAGGCCTAGACAGGAGGACGACTACGCTTCCTCTGACCAGGTTTCCATTACCTCAGATTTTTCTGAGGAACAGGAGTACTCTCTTCCCCCTTATGAAGACTCTGATGCTGAAGAGTCTATTCCTTCAGCATCTCCCCCAGAAGAGTACTCTTTTCGGGAAACTTTACATACCATGAGGGAACATTTCCACTGGGAAGGCCAGGATTACTCTGATTCTAAGAAAAGGCTCCGAGAGTTCCTCTTACTACCCCAGCACAGAGATCCCTTGCTATTCCACCTGTGTTGGACATTGTGGATGATGTTTATTCAGAATCTAGCCTTAACCCAGATTCATTACCTCCTGTACCAGCCAAACCAGACAGAGATAGTACAGAGTCCCTGACTCACATAAATTCCTATATAAAAGCCCTGTTGCTGACCCAGAAACCATTTCCCAGGGTCCCAAAGGGGTTAAGGCCTCTATTGCTAAAAATCCTGTACCGTCTGAAAGGGATTCTAGAGCCCTAGACATATGGGGAAAGAAAGTATATACCTCAGCTACTCTAGCTATGAGGGCCTTAAATTGCCAGTTTCACATGCTGAAATAACAATATTTGATGTCTCAATTAAAACAAAAAATGAGCACTCAGAGCAGCCTGATTACAAGGAAATGCAAGATTTGTTGCATGCAGCAGAACAAGTGGGAAAACATACTTTGCAATGTGGATTTGATTCATTGGAAGCTTCTTGCAGAGCAGCTTAACAGGGTCGGTCATTCGTAGGCATGCTTGGCTAAAAGAACAAACTTTACCTGATCATGTTAAAGCAAAGTTATTGGATGCACCCTTACAGCAGGATGTTTTATTTGGTGTGAAAGCAGAATATGTTTTAAAGAAAATGGAGGATAAGGCAAAAATCTATGCAGACGGTCAAGGATTTTTTACAGGTCCAACCCCCTCGTTTCAGCAGAAATTGGCTAACCAAAAACTGGTCCTTTCCAACTTCTGACAGACCTCAGAGGGGCAAATACAGACGCCCAAGGGGCAGAGGTCAGCCACAAGGCTCTTACAAGCCACGACAACGGGGTGCCGCATCCCAGAAAGGAGAAGACAGGTCTCAAACTATCAGAAGACAATCACAATGACTTACCCCTCAGACTGCCAAGCAAATCACTCTTGGCAGCTCCCTTGGGAAGAAAACTTGCACTTTTTGCAGACAATTGGCACATCATCACAAAAGACAAATGGGTCTTAAATATTGTACCTCAGGAATACAGGTTCCACTTTCACACTTTACCAAGGATAAAAGGAATGCCAAACCTGCCATCAAATCAACGGGCAGAGGCTCAAAGACAAATTACAGCACTCATGGACATGAGAACCTTTTAAAAGGTTCCTACACAGGAGCAAGGACAAGGATTTTACTCTAGACTCTTTCTGGTTCCCCGAAAGGACAAAGCCTGGAGACCCATTCTGGACCTTTCAATTCTAAACACATACCTGGAAGTACCCAAATTCAAGATGCCCTCACTACAGCAACTTCTTCCCATGCTGGGCAAGAAGGCTTGGCTAGTAACGTTGGACCTTAAGGAGGCATACCTGCATGTCCCCATTAGACAAAATTGCAGAAGATAAATCCGATTTATAGCGGGTACAACATATTACCAATTCTCTGCACTGCCCTTTGGCTTATCTACTGCGCCCAGGGTCTTCACAAAATGCTTGGCACCAGTAATTGCATACTGCAGACAAAGAGGAATCCAAATATATCCATACCTGGACGACTGCCTTATTCAAGCAGACAACAAGGACATTCTTTTAAAACATCTGGCGTTTGTAGAAAACCTAAGTTGCCTAGGGTACACAGTAAGCGAAAAGAAGCCAAAACTAGTGCCCCTCACAAGACATAATATTCCTGGGTTCCAGCTTAAATGCAACGGCCCAGATGGCTTATCTCACACCAGACAAGCAAGGACAACTGACTCAATACTCCAAAATGATGGCAACAAAGACCCAACTCCCTGCAAGAAAAATTCTGCAGGCCTTGGGATTCATGGCATCTTGCATACTACTAATACCATATGCCAAACTGCATATGAGGAAATTACAATGGTACCTGAAAAGCATATGGACTCAACACAGCCACATCTTGGAAACAATAATACCACTCATTCCCTGCCTTCAACAGGAGTTTCTATGGTGGGCTCAGGCATGTCACCTCAACAAGGGTCAGCCTTTCACCTTGCCCACAGCCAGGCAAACAATAACAGATGCATCGGATTACACCTAGGGTGCACACATGGCAGGACAGTGTATTCAGGGCAAATGGTTTGCAGATCAAATGCATCTCCACATCAATTAAAAAGAGATACTAGCTGTACAAAATGCCCTAACAGCTTTCAAGGACCTCCTACATCCAGGACAACTTCTTATAAAGATGGACAACACCACAGTAATGTGGTACATAAACAAGGGGGCACACATTCCTACCCCCTATGCAGGCAAGCAATGACCTTGTGGAACGCAGCACTGACCTACCAAGTTCAACTACAAACACAATTCCTGCCAGGAAAGAAAAATACATTGGCAGACAAACTAAGCAGAAATATCATGGATCCTCACGAGTGGAAACTAGACCTACAAGTATTCACAATGATAACTCAAAAATGGGGGAGCCCAGACATAGATCTGTTTGCCTCCCCCCAAAACTACCAACTGCGAAAGTTTTGCACTAGGACATACCACACTCTAGCTTGGAATGTGGACGCCCTCTCATAGCTTGGAAAGTGGACGCTGTCTCATTCAGTTGGAAAACACTAATAGTGTATGCCTTTCCTCCACTGCCTCTTCTGGCAAAGGTGCTGCTAAAAGCCAGATTAGAGAGGCCACAAATGATACTCATTGCTCCAGACTGGCCACGCCAACACTGGTATCCAATATTAAGGAACATGGCTCAAGGCCCACCATGGATTTTACCACAAATTCCTCACCTACTGACTCGGCAAAACAATCCGATTCTACACAGCCAGCTCAAGACTTTAAATCTGGCTGCATGACAGATCATCTAAACAACCAGTTAACACTTCTCTCTATAGCTGTTATGGATGTCATTCTGGAGGCCAGGAGACCCAGCACCAGGAAAACCTACTCAGAAAAATGGAAAAGATTCTACGCCTGGAACCAGGCTAAAGGCCAAAATCCTCTTTTCCCAAATATTCCTCAGATTCTGCAATATTTAATGGAGATGTTGCACAAAGGCCTTTCCTTTTCATCTATAAAGATCCATGCTTCAGCTATTTCAGCTCATTACAACACAGATCCTCCTATTTTTTCACATCCATTATTAAGACAGTACCTCAGAGGGACTAAGAACATAAGACCACCCCGAAGAGCACCAACACCAACTTGGGACCTCAATTTTTGTTTTGGAAAAACTAACACTACCGCCCTTCGAGCCAACTTTTTCAGCTGATTTACAATTTTTATCGGAAAACTGCCCTGCTGCTAGCAATAACTTCAGCACGAAGAGTCTCAGAGCTACAGGCCCTAATGGCAGTGGAGCCTTTCATCATTTCTCATCAAGACAGAGTCTCTTTACGAACTAACCCTTCCTTTATGCCAAAGGTAGTATCCAGTGTGGCTCTAAACCAAACCATTCATTTACCCACCTTTTATCCAAAACCCCAGAATAAAGGGAAAAGGCTCCTACACTCTTTGGACATTCACAGGCAGTTACGTTTCTACTTGGATAAAACAAAGGTTTTCAGAAAATCTGATCAGCTCTTTGTATCCTGTGCTGCAGAATCTCAAGGAAAGTCTATATCAAAACAGACCATTTCAAAATGGATAGGACATTGTATCCGTTTCTGCTACAAACACCATGGGAAACCTGTACCTGGTAACATTGGGCCTCATTCCACCAGGGCTACAGCAGCATCAGCAGCCCTCCTCAGAGGGGTACCAACCAAGGATATTTTGGAAGCTGCAACTTGAGTTCAGTGCACACCTTCACCAAGCACTACCACTTACCTCTATACTCAAAAACCAGAGCTGGCTTTGCCACTGCAGTTTTGCAGGGCCTACTAGCTTCTCCAAACCCTGTTTAGTACCAACCCACCCAGCCCTTATGGATTCAAGTCAAGTGATGACTGCAGCAGTGTAACACGCAGACGATGAACATAGTACAGTTTTGTACCTACCATAATGTGCCAAATAACCACTGCTGCACTGCTCACACTACTACAGAATTTTTACCTGTGTTTTATATGTGTAGTCTGTGTTTTATGCTTCTCAATTCCTATGTATGCAATGGTCTATGATGTGTATTTTCTTGATGTTCTTCGCTCCACATTGCTGCAGTCCTTACTATTGGGTAGTCCGCTGTCCAGTCGGCCCGAATACCAGAGTATTGACGCCGGTCAGGGCGCATTAGACTGACGCCAGTACGCCAGGGTACTAACGCGCATGACCGACGCCATATCCTCAGTCTTTTGCCGCATGGTCCGATGCAGAAGCAGTTTTGCGAGTGCAGGTTGGCGTTCTGAAATATTCAAGTCGGAGTTTCAGACCGAATCAGAGTTGGCTAAGTACTCGCTAGAACATTTTGGTTTTTCTTGCCTCAGTATTTAACCGGATGTCAGAAAAAGTGAATAACTGTATTTCTTGTGGGAAACAGATACCTCATAGGGATTACCATACATTGTGTATACCTTGTTTAGGGCCTGAGCACGACGTTGTTGGATGCCGCTCTTGTGCTAGGTTTAACAAACGCACTATTAAGAGAGGTTAGACTGTGCCAGGTTAGTGTTTGGGAAGCTGCTTAATTATAAAATGCCGCCGGATGCTCCGACGCCCGCCAGAACAAAACAGCAAAGCCTAGGGTTGATGAACCGCAGTCCCGGACGCCGGTTCTTTAGAAGGCTCAGTGGAGCCAGAGGTTTTACCAGGAGTTTCTTTGCAGACTCAGGCAGAGACTTTCCTGTTACAGGATTTGCCTCTCAGGAGGTAGGCCAGGCTGAGGGGCTTCTCAGGAAACTGTTCTTCCTCTTCCCAAGGTAGTTAGAGCCTCTCCTTCTGTTGCCAAAACTTCTTTGAGAGGTAGGCCAAGTTCAGCTTCAGTGGGGGCTTCTCCTAGCATTTCAGGTTCTGTGCCTAAGAAACATATGCTTAAAATGGCAGAAGATTTGATTACTATGATTAGAGGTTCTATGCCCCCTCCTGATAAGAGGCCTAGGGTGGAACCTGAGTTTGATAGTTTTGAACAGTGTTCAGAGGCCTCTGAGACTTCTGCAGAAGAAGTGCAGGAGTATCCTCCTTATTCTGATTCTGATGTGGATGATTCCACACCTACAGCTTCTCCTCCTGAGGATTTCTCATTTTCAGAGACTCTGCATTCCATGAGGGAGCACTTTAAATGGGAAGGCCAAGATTACTCTGATTCCAGGAAAAGGCTTAGGGAATTATTGTTTTGCCCCAGCATAGGCCCTTAGCTATACCTCCTGTGTTGAATGTGGTGGAAGATGTTTTGCAGAGGCTTCCTGAACCCTGATTCTTTGCCTCCTGCTCCTGTTAAACCTGATAGGTACTATAGGGTGCCTGAAGCTCATAAGTATCTTTTAAGAGTCCTAGGGCAGACCCGGAAACTGTTTCTCAGGGGCCTAAAGGTGTTAAGGCCTCTGTGGTTAAAAACCCTGTTCCCACTGATAAAGAGGCAAGGGCTTTGGATAGATGGGGAAAGAAAGTGTATACTTCTTCCACTTTAGCCATGAGGCGTTGAATTGTCAGTTTCACATGCTTAAATATCAAAATTATCTCCTTTCACAATTGAAATCTAAGGTGGATGCTTTGGCGGAAGGTATTGAGTGTAAAGAGTTGCTGGATTTAGTTCATGTGTCTGAACAAGTGGGTAAGCATTCTTTGCAATGTGGTTTTGATGCTGTACAGGCCTCCTCGAGGGTGGCTGCCACTAGTTCTGTTCTTCGCAGGCATGCCTGGTTGAGGGATCAGAATTTAGCTGAGCATGTTAAGACAAGGATTTTGGATGCTCCTTTACAGTCGGATGTGTTGTTTGGTTCGCCTGTGGAAGCAGTTTTAAAGAAAATGGAGGACAAAGCTAAGTCTATGCAAACTGTTAAAGATTTTTGCAGGTGCAGCCACCAAGTTTAGTAGAAATTCGCCTACTAAGGGATGGACATATCCTGCTTATGATTCCCAGTCTAGGGGTAGGTCTAGACGTGGTAGGGGCAGAGCCCAAGGTCCTTATAGGCCTAGAACAGAGAGTTCACCTGCTCAGACTTCTGGTGAGGGCAGGGGTCAGTCCTTTCGTAAACAGACCCAATGACCTGCCTTTTCAGCTGCCAGTAGATTCTCGCCTGGCAGCTCCTTTGGGAGGAAGACTGTCTCTTTTCAAAGAAAATTGGGATTTAATTACTCAAGACAGATGGGTGTTGGATATCATTCACCACGGTTACAGGTTTTATTTCCATACATTGCCCCTTTCAAAGGCATGCCAGACGTTCCTCCTCCACAAAGAAAGAGGCTCACAAGCAAATTTCTCAGTTACTCCAAATAGGGGCCATTCAGCCAGTCCCTGTATCAGAAAGGGGCCTAGGATTTTATTCTCGCCTGTTCCTAGTACCAAAGAAGGGGAACACGTGGAGACCAATTTTGGATTTATCTATCCTCAACACTTATCTGGACATTCCCAAGTTCAAGATGTTGACGCTACAACAGCTTTTACCTCTGCTGGGCAAAGATCACTGGATGGTAACTTTAGATCTCAAGGAAGCTTACCTTCATGTGCCTATAAGACTAAGTTGCAGGAAGTATCTGCTTTCGAGCTGGAAATTCTCATTATCAGTTCTCTGCATTGCCCTTTGGCTTATCTACTGCCCAGAGTATTCACAAAGGTTCTGGCTCCAGTGATAGCTTACTTCAGGCTACAAGGAATTCAAATCTATCCTTACTTGGACGACTGCCTGATTCTGGCTCAAGAAAAGGAAGACCTTCTACAGCATCTGATATATGTTATAGCAGTGCTAAGATGCCTAGGGTATTCTGTGAACGAAATAAAGTCCAGTCTAGTACCCTCTCAAGACATGTGCTTTCTGGGTGTGAGACTGAATACAGCAGCCCAGATGGCCTTTTTAACCCCGGACAAACAAAAGAGTCTATCACTTTACTTCCATCAACTATCTCATCAGTCCGTGCTGACTGCAAGGACAGTCCTTCAAGCATTAGGGTTCATGGCATCTTGTATTCTGGTGCTTCCCAATGCCAAACTGCATATGAGGAAGCTACAATGGTATCTCAAAATGTATGGACACAGCACTGCCAGGATTTGGACACTGTCATTCAAATAATACCTTGCCTTCAAAAGAATTTTGTGGTGGGCTCAGGAATGTCACCTAAACAAGGGACTCTCTGTGACCCGCCAGAGGCGAGTCAGATTTTAACGACAGATGCCTCGGACATTGCTTGGGGAGCTCATCTGAATGGAAAGTGGATACAAGACAAGTGGCCTGCCAGACTACAGCATCTACATATCAACATGAAGGAGATGTTAGCAGTCCAGTTTGCATTAATGGCTTTCAAGGAGTTACTTCTTCCAGGGCAGGTGTTGATTCTAACAGACAACACAACTGTCATGTGGTACATCAACAAGCAAGGGGAACACATTCTTATCCTCTATGCAGGCAAGCAATGATTTTATGGGAGACTGCGCTAAGCTTGCAACTAACTCTTCAGGCAAGGTTTCTGCCGAGCACAGAACTCCTTAGCAGATGTGTTAAGCAGACAAATCATGGATCCCCACGAGTGGAAACTGGATCTTCATGTATTTCAGAAATTGACAGTGTCATGGGGAACTCCAGACATAGATCTGTTCGCTTCTCCACTAAACCACCAGCTGCCAAAGTTTTGCACAAAGAGGTTTCATCACACAGCTTGGAAAGTGGATGCTCTGTCTTTCAGTTGGAAAAACCTTCATGTGTATGCCTTTCCACCTCTGCCTCTTCTTCCAAAGGTGCTATTAAAGGTCAGACAAGACAAGCCAAGGATGATTTTGATAGCTCCAGATTGGCCTCGCAACACTGGTACCCACTACTAAGGAGTCTAGTAAGAAGCCTCCATGGCCTTTACCTTGATTCCTCATCTGTTATCTCAGAAGGACGGTCATCTGCTCAATGTCAAGCTTCACTCTCTTCATCTAACAGCATGGCCTATTCTGTTTTGAGAGACAGCAGGTCTCAACTTCCTCAACAACTTTTAAATGTGATTATGGAAGCTAGAAGACCTAGTACAAGGAAAGTGTACAGAAAAATGGAAGAGATTTTTATTTTGGAGTACAGCAAAGAATTTGGAGATTTCTGAGCCTAATTTGAGTGTGGCTCTTCAATATCTTACTGAGTTATTGGACAAAGGTTTGTCCTTCTCTTCCATTAAGATTCATGCTGCAGCAATTTCAGCTCACTATGATTGTGACCCACCATTGTTTTCGTGATCCTTTGTTCAAGCAGTTTCTTAGAGGGCAAAGAATATAAGACCCCACGTAGAGCTCCTACTCCTGCTTGGGATCTCAATTTTGTGTTGGAAAACTTACTCTACAACCTTTTGAGCCTGGCTACTGCTGAATTGAAATACTTGTCATGGAAGACTGCTTTTTGTTGGCTATTACTTCTGCAAGAAGGGTGTCTGAGTTGCAGGCCCTTATGGCAGTAGAGCCCTTTTGATTTTCCATAAGGATAGGGTATCATTACGCACTAATCCTTCCTTTATGCCTAAGGTGGTTTCTAGTGTGGCTTTAAACCAAACTATTCATTTGCCTACTTTTATGCAGATCCCCAAAATAAAGGGGAAAAGATTTTGCACACTTTAGATGTACATAGGCAATTGCTATTATTTAAGCAGGACTAAGGATTTTAGGCAGTCTCAGCAGTTGTTTGTTTCTTTTGCTTTGAGTTCTCAGGGCAAGCCTGTGTCAAAACAAACTATTTCTAGGTGGATTGGGTTTTGCATTGCATTTTGTTATTCCCATCATGGCAAGGAGATTCCAGCTGGGATTAGGCCTCATTCCACTAGGGCTACTGCCACTTCAACAGCATTTCTAAGGGGTGGCAACTAAGGATATTTTGGAGGCAGCTACTTGGAGTTCAGTGCATACTTTCTCTAAGCATTATCACCTTCCTCTCTACTCTAAGTCTAGGGCTGGTTTTGCCACAGCTGTTTTGCAAGGCATGTTGTCAGCTCCTGCTTCTTTATGATTTGCCAGCCTCCCTTACCTCTGCTTTGGGATTCTACCCAATAGTTAGGACTGCAGCAATGTGGAATGAAGAACATAGTACAGTTTTGTACCTACCATAAATGTAGATGTTCGAGGATCCACATTGCTGCAGTCCAATTTACCTCCCTCCTTCCCTCTGTGTTTAGGGGTGGTTGTGTAGGTGAGGTTATATATTGATATGTGTATATATATATTGTATATATTGTACATATGTTGGTGCAGGGTGTTTTTTGGGCCTTGTCTTTTAGGGTCTTCTGACATCTGGGGCAAGAAAAGACTGAGGATATGACGCCGGTCATGCGATAGTACCCTGACGCCCTGACGCCAGTCTAATGCGCCTGACCGACGCCGGCCATATACTCTGGTATTCGGGCCGACTGGACAGCGGACTACCCCAATAGTTAGGACTGCAGCAATGTGGATCCTCGAACATCTACATTTATGGTAGGTACAACACTGTACTTTTGCAGGGCCTACTAGCTTCTCCAAACCCTGTTGTTTAGTACCCACCCCACCAGCCTTAGGATTCAATTCAACAAGTGTGTGATGACTGCAGCAGTAACATACATGAAACATACATAGTGTACCTACCATAAATGTGTCTTCATTCACACTGCACACTGCCAGTGTCAGTTTACTTCTCCCTTTTTACCTGTGTTTTATAGTTAGTTCCTGTGTTCCTATCTAAGATGTATATGGTGTATTTGCTTACAGCTGTAGCTGTGTATTGTTTTCTACTTATGTAATTTACTTAGGATTATGTATTGCCTTCCTGTATGGGGGCACCTGACATCTGGGGCAAGAAAAACTGAAGAAAGTGGCGTTGGCTGCCTCTTATACCCCTGTCGCAGTGACATCCGGGAAGAAGCGACAGCAACCAACTCAGGACCAAGACTTGGGAACTCCGGCCAACTGCGGGGACCGCCTGACGGCAGATAACCCAAGTGTGATGACTGCAGCAGTGTGAACACTGTAACATCTACATTTATGGTAGGTACAAAACTGTACTATTTTTAACATGTTGACAAGCAAATGAAGCCCAGATGTAGACTGGTTTGCCCCCCCCCCCAGAACTATCAATTGGACAAATTTTGCACAAGGACGTCCCACAAACAAGCTTGGAAAGTGGATGCTCTGTCCTTCAGCTGGAAAAAATTATCAGTTTATGCCTTTCCTCCTCTGCTCTCCAAAGTACTACTAAAGATCAAACAACCCAAGGACTATTTTGATTGCACCAGACTTGCCACGCCAACACTGGTGTACCCCCTCTTGCACAGTGTGTCACTGTTGGCCCCGTGGCATCTGCCTCAGACTTCCAACCCTTTTGTGTCAGCAGGAGAACCATATCCTGCATCCTCCGCTTCTAACACTGAACCTAGCAGCCTGGCTAATTACCTGATCTCTCCTTTACCATCTCTCAGTAAACCAGTGATGGATATCATTTTAGAGGCAAGGAGGCCTAGTACTAGAAAATCTTATGCTGAAAAATGGAAGAGATTCTGTGCCTGTAACCAGTCTCAAGGAATGAGCACAGCAGTGCCCAATTTACCTCAGATTTTACAATACTTAACTGAGATGCTTCACCAAGGGCCTGTCTTTCTCCTCCATCAAAATTCACGCCTCAGCCATTTCAGCTCATTATAGCACAGAACCTCCCCTCTTCTCTCATCCACTGCTCAAGCAGTTCCTCAGAGGGGCCAAAGTTTACGACTACTCAGGAGAGCTCCAACTCCAGCCTGGCACCTTAACTTTGTATTGGAAAAACTCTCTCTTCCTCCTTTCAAGCCAGCTGCTACTGCAGACTTAAAATTCCTTTCTTGGAAAACAGCTTTCCTTTTAGCAATCAGTTCAGCAAGAAGGGTATCTGAATTACAGACCCTCATGGCAGTGGTGCCTTTCATCATCTTTCTTGCGGACAGGGTGTCTCTCAGGACCAATCCCTCCTTCATGCCCAAGGTGGTATCCAGTGTGGCCCTCATTCAGTCCATTCATTTGCCAACCTTCTTTCTTAATCCACAGAACAAAAGGAAACGGATACTGCACTCCTTAGATGTGCACAGACAACTTAGATTCTACTTGGAGAGGACTAAACCTCAAAGGAAATCTGACCAACTGCTGGTGGCATTTTCTGTAGGGGCAGAGGGGAAGGCTATTTCAAAGCAAATCATTTCCAAATGGAGAGGCCATTGCATTCATTTCTGCTACAAGCACCATGGAAAACCTATCCCACAGGGGATTAGACCCCACTCAACCAGGGCTGCATCTACCTCTACAGCCTTTCTCAGAGGGTCCCTACCAGGGACATCTTAGAAGCTGCTACCTGGAGTTCTGTACATACTTTCACCAAGCATTACCATCTGCCAATTTTCTCTAAATCCAGAGCTGGCTTTGCCACTGCAGGCTTGCAGGGCCTTATAGCTGGTCCTGATGCTATCTAAATTCCTCCTCCCATCCTTAGCTTTGGTAATCTACCCAAACGTGATGACTGCAACAGTGAAACACGAACAACATAGTACAGTTGTGTACACTTACCATAAATATAGATGTTCGAGTGTATTCACTGTTGCAGTCCTGGTTACCCTCCCTCCAGCCCCCTTACTTATTTTGGCTGTACCTCTAATTTACTGTGCTCAAAAGCTTTTTGGTGTATTTGCTTTTTTGTTGGAGGTATAACCTTGTATATTTATAGATTTAATTGCTTCCCATTAGGGGGGCACCTGACATCTGGGGCAAGAAAAACTGATGTAATGGCATCTGCTGCATGTTTTATACCCCTGACGACCTGACGTCACGGAAGGGACGGCAACTGTCGCAGGTCCCAAGAATTTGTTACAGGCCGACTGAGGGCAACTGCAAGCAGGTTACCCAAATGTGATGACTGTAACAGTGAATACACTCTAACATCTACATTTATGGTAAGTGTACACAACTGTACTTCAGACACTGATCAAGATGGGGATCTTTCCAGCTCCATCCCCTACCGGGATCATGGGCAGACAGTCGCCATTTAGACATTTAGCTCCTTCTCCAATCTGACCTGCTGCTGTGGAGCCCTCTGATCCGAATGCCTTGAGAGCCGAGGCCATGGTGCCTATAGTGGATCTCTCTTTGACTCTGGCACCTTTCCTGACTTGCTCTGTCCCAGCCATATCAGGGAAGAGTGGCTGTTGGGGCTGAAGGCTCCAATATCTGTTCTGAGGGGTTGACCTCAACTCTGAAGTTTTCAAAGCCATCGCTTCCCCTTAGTGTCTGCATTCGACAACTCTGCCCTGGCTTCCCTCTCAGAGCAGAGAGCTGGAGGATCCTCTGTCCTGGTACCTTTTGCTCTGGGAGGATGGTCTTCGGCATCTGTGGCCCATTCTGCTTTTGAGGTGGTGAAGCATCTCTCCATGTCCAGATCATCCTTGGCTCCCACTGTTTCGTATCCACTTCTCACAACTGCCCCCTTGGGACAGCCAGCCCAGCAAAGTCTACAAGTACAACACCAGATCTCTTCTGACATCTCCCCAGAACACCCCACTGAGGAGATTCCCCAGAAGAGAAGGTGCAGTAGGAGGCATCTGGTTTCCCCACAGGAATCGATGACAAAAGACACCAATTTCAAGGAAGGGGAAGGGTTCCCCAGAGCTCCAACTGAGGATATCTCCTTTGGAGAAGTCTTGGAAATCCTGCGCCAGAGGTATGGTCTTCCCAGAACTCTACCCTGGAGGAAACTGTGTTCTTTGAGTGTTTCAGGTCCGGCCTGTCTACATCTTGAGTGTCCCCCCTGCTGATGCACTCATCGACTTGGTATCAAGTAGGATGTGGAAGGATCTGTGCATGGTAGAACCTGTCCGCAAACCTGCAGACAAAATCCTTAGTACTCCCCCTCTCACTGACTCCATTAGATTAAAGGAGTCCCGGTCAATGCCATGGTTGTTGCAGCAGCCCTGAAGAAGCTGGCCCAAGAAAGCTCCACTGTCCATCCCCGTAACAGAAGACTAGAGCCATGGACAGATTCAGCAAGAGAGTTTATGCCTCGTCTACCTTCACCTTACGAGCCTTAAACTACCTTTCACATTTTACTAGGCTACAGCGGGATTTAATCAAAGAACTTTCTTGCTCTGTCCCAGATTTTATGTCTGATTAGGAGAGGAAATCCTTTTCCTCCAGATTGGCCACTCTGCAGTCAGTTTCCAATGCGTCCATGAGGTTAATCTCCCATGCAAAGGAGAGTAACTCAAAGGCCGTTGACTCCTGCATTGAAATTGGGTGTCATGCCTAGATGCAGCTGTGACTTTGCGGAAACTTTCAAAGCGTTAAAGCCCCCATTGACAGATTGTCTTTGTTTGGGCCCACAGTTAGAGACTCTCCCATAGAGAGATGGAAAGACCCTGTCTGCCATCGGAATCCCATACAGATGGAAAGACCCTGTCTGCCATCGGAATCCATCTTTCTACCGCCCCCCCCCCCCAAAAGATCCTTTTCCAGGAATCGTGGGGGGGGGGTGACTGTGGTTCAAGAAATCTCCGGGTCCTTTTCAGGAATCTGTGGGAGAATATTCCCCCAGAGGTGGGGAGGGGCAGTTAGTGGTAGACGCTGTCCACGTGGCAGAGAGGGATCTGCAAAATTAAGGGTCTTGATTACTTCTCGGACAGGCCCTTTTAGCTCTCCTGAAAGGTTGGTCGGCTATCCTATGGAAGCAGTCTGGGTGGGAGGGTGCTTATCCTTCCACCCAGAAGTTTGGCTAGCCATCACAAATGATGATTGGGTGCAAAGGATAGTATACAGAGGATACTCCATTCCTTTTTTAAAATTCCCCAAACCAAAAAGTTCTCTCCCAAATGTTCCACTCAGAGAAGCATCGGAGCTGGAGATCTCAAAGCTGCTCCAAAAGAGTCATCCAGAAGGTCCCACCAGATCAACCTGGATCAGGCATTTACTCAAGATTTTTTAGTACCAGAAAGATAGGGGACCTCAGGCTCATCTTGGATCTTGCATCCCTGAATAAGTCAGTGAAAGCACAATGATGTTCATTGTGTTTCACTGTTGCAGTCATGACTGTAGGGTTCTCCCCTGCCAGCAGGCAGTCCTCGGTCGGCCAGAATCCCAAAGTCTGGGTCTGGCGTCGGCTGTTCAACCATGCTCCCTGACGTCAGAGCGCCAGGAGTACAAAGCTGACAGCCGACGCCATCTTCTCCAGTCTTTCTTGCCGTGCGGTGATAGCAGTTCGCAAGTGCCTGTCGGCTGACTCCTGACTATTTTTTCTGAAAAACTTCAGTCCGAAGATTTTCTTCTCCACTCAAAGTTAAGTACCCCGTTGGGGAAACTTTTTCTTGCTCCAGTCCGATGTCAGAAAAAGTTAATAATTGTATTTCTTGTGGGAATCAAATACCTCATAAGGATTTTCATTCTTACTGTATTCCTTGCTTAGGCCCTGACCACGACGTAGCTAGTTGTCGGTTTTGTGCTAGATTCCATCAACGTACAATTAAACGAAGGTACGATTTTGCTTTTCATTACTTCGGTAGGCGTTTTAACTACAAATGTCGTCAGATACGGTTCCGGCTACCGGAGTTCACAAACGTTGCAAGGATAAAGACAGGCCTCTGAGGTCCAAATCTGACTATCGCACAAGTGGAGCCAGCTTCAGGTTCGGCCGTCGTCAGTGAGGCGCTTTTGCAGCCCCTGTCGGCCATTTCAGAACCGATGGCCGAAACGGACTCTCACGAGGAGCCAACTAGGCCTTTGAATATTTCTATTGCAGGACCTTTGGACAGTGCTCCTTCAGATGGGTCCAGAGCCGCTGTGCAGGTACCGGCTTCCGAAGGGGTTTTCAGGCCTACTCAGCTTCTAATAAAGGCAAAGGCAAAGATTCAAAATCAAAAAAGATTCTAAATCAAAGACTGCAACACAGGCCTCTTCTGAACCGGCTCCCAAGTCACAGAAACAGTTACTCAAGATGGCGGAGGATTTACTTACTATGATTAGGGGTTCACATCCCCCTCCAGATAAAAGGCCAAGGCAGGAAGTTTATTATGATTCCTCTGATCAGGCTTCTGTTTCTTCAGTTTCTTCTTCTGACCAGGAATATTCTTTCCCTCCTTATGAGGATTCTGATGCTGAGGAATCCATTCCTTCAGCTTCTCCCCCTGAGGATTTCTCTTTTGGGGAAACTTTGCATGAAATGCGGGAACATTTCCACTGGGAAGGACAGTATTATTCAGAATCTAAGAAAAGACTAAGGGATTTTCTTCTTCTCCCCCAACATAGACCCCTGGCTATTCCTCCTGTTTTGGATATTGTGGATGATGCTTTTTCAGAGGCTAACTTAACCCCTGACTCTCTTCCTCCTGCTCCTGTTAAGCCTGATAGATATTACAGGGTGCCTGATTCCCACCAGTTTTTATACAAGAACCCTACTGCTGACCCTGAAACCATTTCTCAGGGTCCTAATGGAGTTAAGGCCGCTTCTGCCAAAAACCCCATTCCCACCGAAAAGGATTCTAGATCTTTAGAAAGATGGGGCAAAAAAGTGTACACTTCTGCTACTTTATCCATTAGGGCTTTAAACTGTCAGTTTCATATGCTGAAATACCAGCAATTTCTCTTGTCTGTTTTAAAACAAAACGTTACTTTAATTTCTGCCTGTGCAGATAAGGAATTACGTGACTTATTGCATGCCACTGAACAAGTTGGGAAGCATGGTTTACACTGTGGATTTGATGCCTTGGAGGTTTCTTGTAGGGCTGCTGCCTCCGGCACAGTTATTAGAAGGCATGCATGGCTAAAGGAACAAAATTTGCCAGAACAAGTAAAAGCTAAATTATTGGATGCTCCTGTTCAGTATAATGTTTTGTTTGGATCAAAAGCTGAAGAGGTGATTAAAAAGATGGAGGACAAGGCGAAATCCATGCAAACAGTTAAAGATTTCTTACAAGTACAGCCACCCATATTTAGCAGGAATTGGCCTTCTAAAAATTGGTCCTTTCCCAATTCAGACAGGCCTCAGAGGGGTAGATATAGACGCTCCCGAGGAAGGCCTCAAACACAAGCTTCTTATAGACCAAGACAGTGGACTGCTTCCGCCCCTAGGGGAGGAGAGGACAGGTCACAAACTCATAGGAAACAGACTCAATGACTCCCTCTGTTGGGCTGCAGGAACTTCTTGCCTGGAAGCCCCCCTCGGAAGAAAACTCTCTTTTTTATCAAAATTGGACTCGTATAACCCAAGACAAGTGGGTTCTGGATGTGGTTTCAAGAGGTTACAAATTCCATTTTCATACTCTGCCAAGGCCAAGCGGATGGCCAGACCTTCCAAAACATCAATGGACAGAGGCCTTAAACCAGGTGGAAGCTCTTTTGGCTATGAAAGCCATAGAACTAGTTCCACTTTCAGAGATGGGACAAGGTTTTTACTCAAGGCTCTTTCTAGTCCCGAGGAAGCAAAACTCATGGAGACCCATTCTGGATCTGTCAGTCTTGAACACCTTTCTAGAGATGCCAAAATTCAAGATGCTTACTCTACAGCAGCTACTTCCAATGCTGTCCAAAAATGCATGGATGGTAACTTTGGATTTAAAGGAGGCATATTTGCACATTCCCATCAGGCAGGAACGCAGAAAATACCTCAGGTTCAAGGCCGGATCGAGGCACTTTCAATTCTCTGCGCTGCCCTTTGGATTGTCTACTGCGCCCAGGGTCTTCACCAAATGCCTGGCTCCAGTAGTAGCTTACTGCAGACTCAAGGGAATTCAAATTTACCCTTATCTGGATGATTGTCTAATTCAGGAAGACAGCAAGGATGTCTTACTCCAGCATCTAGAATTTGTACAGAACCTTCTCAAGTTCCTGGGATTCTCTGTAAACATAAAGTCATATTTGACACCCTCACAACAGATAACTTTTCTGGGTGCTCTTCTAAACACCACAACCCAGATGTCATTTCTGACATCCGAAAAGCAATTGCAGCTGGCTTCAACTTTCAAAACCTTGGCAAATTTCACTCCGCTATCTGCAAGGAGATACCTGCAGGCTTTGGGTTACATGGCCTCCTGCATCCTTCTCGTACCATATGCAAGACTACACATGAGGAAAATACAGTGGTACCTAAAAAGTGTATGGTCTCAGCATTGCCACAGTTTAGACATACTGATCTCCGTTCTGCCTTGTCTTCAAAAGGAATTCCTTTGGTGGTACAGGGCATGTACTCTAAACAAAGGGAACCCCTTCTGTCTGCCTCCTGCCCCTCGGATTCTAACCACGGACGCCTCGGATTATGCTTGGGGAGCCCATTTTCAGGGCAACTGTCTGCAGGGCCTTTGGACCAAGGATCAGAAGCACCTGCATATCAATTTAAAGGAAATGTTAGACGTTCAGAAAGCTCTAATGGCCTTCAGGAATTTTCAACAACCAGGACAACTACTGATACGGACAGACAACACCACAGTTATGTGGTACATAAACAAGCAAGGGGGATCTCATTCCTACCCCCTTTGCAGACTAGCCATGGATCTATGGAACACAGCTCTAGCTTGCAATCTGGACCTTCAAGCTCAGTTTCTACCAGGGAAGCAAAGCTTCCTGGCAGACAGTCTGAGCAGAAACCTTTCGGATCCACATGAATGGATGCTGGACACCAAAATATTCAGGATGATAACAGCAGTCTGGGGACGTCCTCACATAGACCTCTTTGCATCCCATCTCAATCATCAAGTACAGATTTTTGCTCCAGGACTTTCCACAAACTAGCTTGGAAAGTGGATGCACTATCTTTCAGTTGGAGAAACCTCTTGGGATATGCCTTTTCCGCTCATTATAATACAGACCCTCCAATCTTTTTCCACCAGCTCATGAGACAGTTTCTCAGAGGAGTCAAGAACTTAAGACCTCCTAGATCTCCTCCCATTCCTGCTTGGGATCTCAACTATGTTTTGGAAAAGCTCACCTTGCCTCCTTTTGAGCCTGCTGCCTCTTCTGACATCAAGTTTTTATCTTTGAAAACAGCCATCCTGTTAGCCCTTACCTCTGCCAGGAGAGTTTGAGTTACAAGCTCTTATGGCTGTGTGGAACCTTATATTATTTTTCATCAAGACAGGGTGTCTTTGAGGACTAATTCTACCTTCATGCCTAAGGTGGTTTCCAAAGTGGCTTTAAATCAAACTGTCCACTTGCCAACTTTTTTCCCCACTCCTCAAAATAAAGGGGAAAGGATCTTACATTCTTTGGATGTACACAGACAACTACGTTTTTACCTGGACAGAACCAAGGACATCAGAAAATCAGAACAATTGTTTGATGTCCTTCAAGGATGCATCTGCAGTCATCACATATGGGTTGTCCTGCCTCAGGCAGCCCTTCGGTCGGCTGGATTCCAAAGTGTGGGTCTGGCCTCGGCTGATGTCGCACTTTCCCCGATGTCAGAGCGTCTGGGGTATAAAAGCATCAGCCGACACCATTTTCCTCAGTCTTTCTTGCCACGTGGTGCCCGAAGCAGAAGCAGTTCGCAAGTGCCGGTCGGCCAGCTCTTGTGATTCAGCTACCGAAGACTTCAAAAAGCTAAGTACCCCGTTGGGGACTCTTTCTTGCCTCAGCCGATGTCAGATAAAGTTAATAATTGTTTAACTTGTGGGAAACAAATACCTCATAAGGATTTCCACTCTTACTGCCTCCCCTGCCTAGGCCCAGACCACGACGTCTCGGCCTGTTCAGCCTGTGCTTCCTTCAACCGACGAACTCTTAGGCGTCGGTCGGAGTTTGCAGAGGAATTCTTTGGGGCTAGTTTTGCTTACAAGATGCCGTCGGAGACTCCGACGTCGCATTTAGTTAAGAAACGGAATTACAAGGACCGACACATGCGGGCCGCGGTTTCGACTGAAACCACGGTCAGGCCTACCGCGAGGGTCTCGGTCTCGGCTGAAACAGAGTCCTTGGTACTTCCAATTACCGAAACCGCGCAACAGACTACCTCGGCCCCGGAGGCCCCGGCCGAGTCGGTTATTGAATTACCTACTGAAACTGGTGTCCAGGAACCTTCCAACACCATTCCTTTAGACAAATCTACTCCTGCACGTGGTGCAGCCAGACCTCCTGCATCCATGTCCATTAAGGCTTTCTCCAGGGCTAAAGCTGCTAAACTTTCTAAAGCTTTGCCTCCCAAGGTTACTTCTCAGAGACCCTCCACTGGCTCACAGATTCTTAGCTTAGCAGAGGATCTTATGGTTCTCAACCTCATCCGGACAGGGGCTCACAACCACCCCCAGACAAAAGGCACAGGGTTGAGCCCTCTGACCCCCACTCCTCAGATGAGTCCTCTGATGGCTCTACTCTGTCAGACCACCAGGAGGAGGCTTATTCGGCCTACTAGGATTCTGATGCTGAAGAATCCATTCCCTTGGCCTCCCCTCCTGAAGAGTTTTCCTTTGGAGAGACATTACACTCTATGAGAGAACATTTTCAATGGCAGGGTCAGGAATTCTCTGATTCTAGAAAGAGATTAAGGACCTTTTTACATTTACCTCAGCATAGGCCTTTAGCTATACCTCCTGTTTTGAATGTCATTGATGATGTGTACTCTGATGCTAGTACAACCCCTGACTCTCTCCCTCCGGCTCCTGCCAAACCTGATAGGTACTACAGGGTCCCGGACTCTCATCTTCACCTGTACAAGGCCCACTCTGCTGATCCAGAAACTATTTCACAGGGCCCAAAAGGGGTTGCAGCTGCCACTGCTAGAAATCCTCTACCCTCTGAAAGGGAGTCCAGAGCTTTAGAGAGATGGGGTAAAAAAGTGTATACTTCTGCAACTCTTTCCATGAGGGCATTAAATTGTCAATTTCATATGATACAGTACCAAGAGTATTTGTTAGATGAATTGCATAAGAAACTGTCTTCATCTGAACCCCTTGATCGCAAATCCCTTCAGGATCTGGTACATAACTCCCAGCAGGTTAGTAACCATTTCTTGCAGTGTGGTTATGTTGCATTGGAAGCTTCATGTAGGTCAGCTATGACAGGTGCAGTCATACGTAGACATGCCTGGCTGAAGGAACAATCTCTGCCAGACCATGTTAAAGCTAAACTTTTGGATGCTCCTATGGAAAAGCAAAAATTATTTGGTTCCACGGCTCAAGAGGTCTTAATGAAATTTGAAGAAAAGGCAAAATCTGTGCAAACAGTCAGACTTTCTGCAAGTCCAACCACCGAGATTCAGCAGAAATTGGCCTACTAAGAATTGGTCCTTTCCGGACTCAGACAGATCTCAGAGAGGCAGGAATAGGCATGCCAGAGGTAGAGGGCAAGCTAGAGGCTCCTACAGAGGCCGTCAATGGCAGCCTCCCAACCAGAGAGGTTCTGCAGGAACTACAACTGCTACACCAGGACAGACTCAATGACTTGTTTTGACTCCGCCGACCAGGGCTCAATTAGAAGCACCTTTGGGCGGAAAGCTTTCTTTATTTTCAAAAAATTGGCACAGCATTACAAGGGACACATGGACACTGCAAATAATAGACAAAGGATACAGGTTCCATTTCCACACATTGCCAAAAAGAAAAGGCATGCCAGACCTGCCACCAAATCAGAGGGCAGAGGCTTTGAAACAAATTTCCAACTTAATACAAATGAAAGCTATAGAAAAGTTTCCTCTTTCAGAGCAAGGCCAAGGATTTTACTCCAGATTATTCCTTGTTCCAAGAAAAGAAAATCAATGGAGGCCTATTCTCTACTTGTCCGCACTGAATACTTACCTCATTGTGCCAAAATTCAAAATGCTGACACTACAGCAACTCCTTCCATGCTGGGCAAGGGGTCTTGGCTGGTGACTCTAGACCTCAAGGAGGCATACCTGCATGTCCCTATCAGACAAGGTTGCAGAAGACACCTCATATTTCTTGCAGGGTCAGAGCATTATCAGTTCTCAGCATTGCCCTTTGGCTTATCTACTGCGCCCAGAGTATTCATGAAATGCCTGGCATCAGTAATTGCACACTGCAGACTGCAGGGGATTCAAATTTACCCATATCTGGACGACTGCCTTATACAAGCGGACAGCAAGCAAACTTTGTTAAAGGACTTGGATTATGCCATCCACCTACTGCAGGCCTTGGGATATACAGTCAACATCCACAAATCAAGACTTGTTCCATCCCAAAGAATAACTTTTCTGGGTGCGGAGCTAGACACAACCACCCAAATGGCCTTTCACACAGAAGAAAAACAAAAACAACTACCGGATTACTTCAAGAATCTGACAAGACAAACTCAGCTGACTGCAAGGAAAATCCTGCAGGCCCTGGGTTACATGGCATCTTGCATTCTTCTGATTCCACAAGCAAGGCTGCATATGAGAAAATTACAATGGTACCTAAGGAGTTTATGGACTCAGCACAGTCACATTTTAGAAACTTTGATCCCACTCATTCCATGCCTCCAAAAGGAATTTCTGTGGTGGGCTCAAGCCTGCCAGTCGAACAGTGGGCTGCCCTTCAGCAAGCCAAGAGCCAACCAAACCATCACTACGGACGCTTCAGACCAAGGTTGGGGAGCACACCTGGAGGGCAGATGTATCCAAGGGCGATGGTCACAAAGGGAGCTACGCGTGCACATAAACCAAAAGGAAATGCTGGCAGTGATGCATGCAATCGAGGCCTTCAAGCTTTTTCTTCATCAAGGCCATCTACTCATAAGGACAGACAACACCACAGTTATGTGGTACATAAACAAGCAAGGAGGCACCCATTCCTACCCTCTTTGCAGACTGGCAATGAACCTATGGGAACTTTCCTTGAAACTCAATATACAGCTGCAGTCCCAGTTTGTGCCAGGGAAAGACAATATACTGGCGGACAGCTTAAGCAGAAATATCATGGATGCACACGAGTGGATGCTGCACCCAGACATCTTCTTACTCATAACACAATCATGGGGCAAGGCCGGAGATAGATCTGTTCGCCTCCCCCCACAATCAACTGAAGAAATTCTGCTCAAGGACATGCCACCCACAAGCATGGAAAGTGGACGCTCTCTCTTTCAGCTGGAAAGCTCTAACAGTGTATGCTTTTCCACCCCTCCCATTAATGACCAAGGTCTTACTGAAGATCAAAACAGAGCAGCCCAGAGTGATTCTGATAGCTCCAAACTGGCCAAGACAGCACTGGTACCCACTGTTAAAGAGCATGTCACATACGAAACCGTGGCCTCTCCCCCTATGGCCACTTCTACTGACACAGCACAATTTCAAGACTCTGCATTCCAACCTAAAAACCTTGCAACTAACTGCCTGGAGAATACCTTGACTCCTCCTCAGGATAAGCTATCCCAGAGAGTGAAGGATATTATTATGGAAGCTCACCGGCCTTCCACAAGGAAGGCATATTCGGCAAAATGGAAAAGATTTCATGCTTGGAACACAACAAAGGGCCTAGATGCAACAGTGATGAACATGGCACATATACTGGAATATTTAGCAGAATTGTTCCACAACGGCCTGTCTTACTCTTCCATTAAGATACATGCCTCAGCAATTTCAGCAGAATACAATGTTGATCCACCTGTCTTCTCTCATCCTCTCCTGAGACAGTTTCTAAGAGGAATCAAAAACATCAATCCTCCAAGGAAACCACCTCTACCTACTTGGGACCTTAACTTCGTGTTGGAAAAACTAACACTTCCTCCCTTTGAACCAGCAGCATCTGCAGATCTACAGTTTGTCTTGGAAAACTGCCTTCCTTCTGGCCATAACCTCAGCAAGAAGAGTATCTGAGTTACAAGCTGTAATGGCAGTGCAGCCATTTCTTATTTTTCATCAGGACAGAGTTTCATTGAGAACCAATCCTACATTTATGCCAAAGGTGGTATCCAGGGTATCTTTGAACCAAGCTATTCACTTGCCTACCTTCTTCCCACAACCACAGAACAAAGAGGAGAAACTTCTGCAAACCCTGGACATACACAGACAGTTGCGCTACTACTTGGACAGAACTAAAAGTTACAGAAAGACTGACCAGCTGTTTGTAGCATATGCTGCTGGGGCACAAGGAAAAGCAATTTCCAAACAGACAATTTCAAAATGGATAGGAAATTGCATTCATTTTTGTTACTCCTTTCATGGAAAACTGTGCCAGCTAACATTAGACCTCATTCCACGAGAGCCACAGCCACCTCCACAGCCTTCCTAAGAGGGGTGGCTACCAAGGACATTTTAGAAGCTGCTACATGGAGCTCCGTGCATACATTTGCCAAGCATTACAATTTACCTTTATACTCCAGATCCAGAGCAGGCTTTGCTACGGCAGTCCTGCAGGGTATTTTAGCTACACCATCCTTTACTTAGTACCTCCTCCCCCAGATTGGCTATGGTATTCTACCCATATGTGATGACTGCAGATGTATCCTTGAAGGACATAGTACAGTTTTGTACCTACCATAAATGTAGATGTCCGATAGGTATGCATCTGCAGTCAGGTTTACCCTCCCTCCTTCCCTGTGGTATTTTTTGGGTGCTTACCCCCTTTATAGTGGTATGTCTTGGGTACTTACCCCTCTTATAGCTAGCTGGGGGGATCTATTATGGTGTATTTGTTTTTATAGTACTGTGCATGTTTGGATTTGTTTATTAGAATGCATCTCTCCAAATTTTAGCCTTCCTTAGGGGGCACCTGGCATCTGGGGCAAGAAAAACGGAGGAAAATTGCGTCGGCTGATGCTTTTATACCCCAGACGCTCTGACGTCGGGGAAAGTGCGACATCAGCCGAGGCCAGACCCAGACTTTGGAATCCGGCCGACCGAAGGGCTGCCTGAGGCAGGACAACCCATATGTGATGACTGCAGATGCATACCTATCGGACATCTACATTTATGGTAGGTACAAAACTGTACTTTTCTTATGCTTCAAGTTCCCAAGGTAAAGCCATTTCTGAACAGACCATTTCTAAATGGATTGCTCATGGAATCAGATTTTGTTATTCACACCATGGAAAGCAAATCCCAGGGAGTATACGGACTCATTCCACCAGAGCTGCTGCCACTTCTGCTGCCTTCCTCAGGGGAGTTCCTACCAAAGACAATTTGGAAGCTGCAACTTGGAGTTCAGTGCATACTTTTTCAAAGCACTACAATCTACCTCTCTACTTTAAGTCTAGGTCAGGCTTTGCCTCTGCAGTTTTGCAGGGCCTTGTAGCCGCCCCTTCTACTTTATGACTACCTCCCTTTCATTCTGCTTTGGGATTCTACCCCACAGTCATGACTGCAACAGTGAAACACTATGAACATAGTACAGTTGTGTACACCTACCATAAATGTAGATGTTAGAGTGTCTTCACTGTTGCAGTCTGGGTTTCCCTCCCTCCTGTCCCCTTATTTTTACTTTTGTGTGGTTCCTTTTTTCACCATTCTTCTGAGGTGTATTTGCAAAGGATATGGGACCTTTCTAATTTTTGGGACTCCTGACATCTGGGGCAAGAAAAACTGGAGAAGATGGCGTCGGCTGTTGTACTCCTGGCGCTCTGACGTCAGGGAGCATGGTTGAACAGCCGACGCCAGACCCAGACTTTGGAATTCTGGCCGACCGAGGACTGCCTGCCGGCAGGGGAGAACCCTACAGTCATGCCTGCAACAGTGAAGACACTCTAACATCTACATTTATGGTAGGTGTACACAACTGTACTTTCAGGATGGTTATGGTCTAGTCCATTCTACCTGTTTTGAAAATGGACTGGATGTACTCAGTAGACCTGAAGGATTCATACTACCACATCAACGTGGACAAGCACTCCAGAAGGCATCTACACTTCAGGCTGGGAGACTTTCTTTTTTAGTTCAGAACACTTCCTTTTGGTCTCACCACAGTCCCAAGGGTGTTCAAATGCATGACGGTAGTTGCAGCTCATCTCTGACTGCAAGGATTTCATGTATTTCCATATCTAGACAACTGGCTCCTAACCTCTGCAACCAGGCATCTACTCATTCAAGCCAGGGACTTACAACTAGCTCCTACCTTGGGCATAACAACATGCAAAATTCTCAGCTACAGCCAGTTCTGAGCATAGATTTCATAGGGGCTCATATGAATAAGACCTTGGTCTTCCTTACTCCGGACAGGATTTGGTACCTAAGACTACATATAGGTTCATAGGTTTATACTAGGCTATCTGCCCTAAGGCATTTATAAGCCTAGCCCAAATTTTTGTGGCTTACGCCACCCCTTATATGAAAAAATACTGTGCCCATTAGTTTGTTGTGCCTCTGTCCAGCAGTGACACAGAGATGATTCCCGGGATAAACCTACGATCTCCCATCCACAGGTCAAGATTTCTCTTGAACAGAGCCAGCGAGGTGCTCTGCCTCACATGGATCGGGATTTTATTCCACAGCATAGGGAGTCTCTGAGTGATAAATCTATCCCTCCAGCACGTCCTATTTATATCCGTGCTAAGGTTTAAGTCGCTTGCTCTAGTGGTTTTGGTGGATCTGGATTTTTTGAGGTGGAGCATGTCCATTAATTCCGGGTTGGACATGGCCTTGTATGTCAGGCACATGTCACCTCTGAGCAGACGGTATGCAACTGAATAGAGCCGGAGTTTCTTCAATCTGGCAGCATATGACAGATTTTGGAGTCCCTTTATCCTTTTGGTGAGGAACTTTTGGGGTCTCTCCAATTGCTGCAGATGTCGGGTGAGATACATCCCGAATGGGGCATTGTACTCTATTATTGGTCTGATAAGAGAAGAGTACAGGGGAACAATGACCTCACTAGATCTGGATTGTGAGTCCCTTCATGATCAGGTGGGCAATGTAGAAGGTCTTTCTAACCACTTCAGCAACGGGCAATATAGAAGGTCTTTCTAACCACTTCAGCAACGTGAGTGTCAAAAGAAAGGCCACTGTCAACCTGGGTCCCCAGGTCCCTGATAACCTCTTCTGTGCTTAGTGGATTGCCACCTATATGGTAGCGTGGGGTTACCTTGTTTTTCCCGAAGGGTATGACTATACATTTTTTGGCGTTTAACTTCAGGCCATGGCTCTGGCACCAGCTATCTGTTTCCGTGAGTCCCTTCTGAAGGATATCCGTGTCGATGCACTTTCCACTATGGCGCCCAGTTTGCAGTAGTCTGCAAACTTTGTCAGCCAAAGTCCTCCCATGTTGGCCTGTACTTCTGAGAAGTAGATGCCGAACAATAGGGGGCCAAGGACCGAGCCCTGTGGGACACCACTTGTGACCGGCTTGGAGTCTGACATAGCGCCAGCAACTCTAACCCTGTGGATTCTGTCCTTAAGCCAGTTTGCAACCCATCTTGTGACATATGTGGGTTTACATTTAAGCTGGTAAGTTTTTCTACAATACCCGAGTGGGGTATTGGACAGGTTTTGTCAATCCCTGTTCCTCCAGCAAAACTAGTACTCGAGGCCCTGGGCTCCATGGCCGCCACCATAACTCTGTTACCAACAGCACATCTACACATGAGAATTCTGCAATAGACCTTAACAGCCCAGTGGTCATAACATCAACACCCCCTCTGCTACCCAATCAAACTCATGAGTGTGCAAAGATTCTCTCCTCTGGTGGCATCACTCCTTGGAAGTACTTCAAGGATGCCCCTTTGTTCTTCCTCCACCAAATGCCAGGTTGACCACAGATGCCTCCCAGGTGGGGTGGGGCAATTTCCTGGGTAAAATGGTCCAAGGCATGGGGACGTCACTGGAGACCAACTTGCTTATCGATGTCCTGGAGATGAATGATCCTTTTAGTGTTGCTAGCATTTCACAGCTTTCTTCTCCAGGGTCTATTGCAATACAAACAGACAATGTTGGTAGTTTGATACATCAACAAACAAGGGGGAACCAGATCCTACCCCCTTTGCTGAGGTGCAATGAGAGTGTAGCAATGGGCGATCTCTACCGACTGCTTTCTAATCCTGTCTTTTTTAGAATGTTGCACTCCCCCGGAATGCGACTTGCAGAGTCTTACTGATGCCTCTTGAGTGGTCTCTGAATCAGTCAGTGGCAAACATCATATTCCACAAATGGGGTCAGCCTTGCTGTGCTATCTTCACATCTCCCCACAACAAATGCAGGTTCGTCTTCTTGATCCCCCTTCAGGGCAGTCACCAGGGATGCTCTAGTCCATCCTTGGCCTCTCTGATTACTTTATGCCTTTCCACCTCTGCTCTTAATACTCAGATTTCTTCAGAAAGCTTCCAGGTTGAAGAGCAAAGTTACTCATTGCCCCCTTTTGGACTCAACAAATCTGGTTCACTTTCCTTTGGTCTCTGACTTGCTCTCCATGGATACACATCCAGATCTGCTGCCCCATCCATCCAGGCAAATTTACTCCCAATCTCCCAGGTCTGAAACTAACCGCATGGTTTCTCCAAATCCAGTGATGGCTAGATCAGCCAAGCTTTCATCCACGGTCCGAAACATTCTGATCTCTTCTCACAAATCTTTGACTAGTAGAATTTACAAGAACAAGTGGAAAAGATTTTCTATTTGAGCTGAGCAGCAGCAATTAAATCCTTTCAGTGCTCCTGTTCCAGCAGTGCTAGATTTCCTTGCTCATATTTTTTATGAGGGGGAGCAGTCATTCCACTCTAAAAGTACAATTGGCAGCCATTTCAAATTATATTGCAGAAAAAAATAATCTTTGTCCTCATGCAAATTGTGTAAGGCCTTTCTTTGAGGTACTTCTCTTTTTCGTCGTCCCGTCAAAGTCCAACACCTCCTTGGGATCTAACTTTCATTTTACAGGGTCTGGTTCACCCTCCTTTTGAATAGTCAGCCAAAGTAGATTTGAAATTCTTATGGAAGACTTTTTCTACTTGCTATCACTTCTGCAAGAAGAATGTCTGAATTGCAAGCACTGTCCTCTGAATACACCTATTTAATTTTTCATAAGGACAGTGACTTTACGTACTAATCCATCCTTTCTACCTAAAGTTGTGACTTTGGTAAATTTGATAGATTGGTTTATATTTTTCTGTCTCTCATTTTCCAAAACAAAGGGGAATCTACTCTTTCTGTTGGATGTTTGTAGACTGTTCTGTTTTTATCTAGACAGAACTAAATCTTTCAGAAAATCTTACCAGCTTTTTATCTTTTTCAGAAGTTAAAGGTAAACCATTTGCTAAGACCACCTTAGCTAAATGGTTAAATGACTGTATTTTCTTTGTGTATGATTCAAAAGGTGTTTCTTTACCTCAGGGAATCGAGGCTGATTCTACTAGATCAGTGGCAACTTCTCAAACTTTTGGGCTTAAGTTTCGATTGATATGTTTGCCTGCCTCGTGGTCAAATTCTCACACCATCATTTCCCACTACAGACTGGACATTGTGTTTAGAAATAGAGCTGCTTTTGGTTCTGCAGTGCTCTGGAATATCCTTCCATGAAGGCCATCCAGGGTTATTGTAGCTGGGGACTCGTACACAGGTCGTGGAAGAATGAAAATAACTTATCTGATGATGTCATGTACTTACCATAATATTGCATCTCTGTCTTTTTTCATTCTTCGACTTTCCCTCCCCAATTCCCCTTGTCCATCTAGTGAATCACCTGACAGATATAGGAGCCTCTGTTCCTTTTTGAGCTCCTGTTCTTCCTTTACTCTTTAATAAATTTAAAGACTTTGTATATTGTCTGTATTATGGTATAATTGGTAAACATAGTAGGAGCAAACTCGATCTGAGGTAACCGGGGGGGGGGGAGGCATTATGGGTAGGGCAGGAGCTCAAGCTTTGGAGCCTAAGCTTTTGAAACCTGCAGAGCCTGATCAGAGGTTTGATCTGAAACCCACAGGTCGAAAGAGATTGAAAAAGGACATCACAGATGAAATGTTACGGTATGTACATAACTTCTTTTTTCCCAGGCTGAGACTGGAATTGGTCACTTGATTACTGTTGAGCTACAGTAAACAAATTTGATCTCTGCATCAAAAATATGGAGGTGAGAGATACAGCCATCAGGTATCTGATGCCAAAGTTCCATTGCGCATCAGGCCCTTATCGCATCTGATGATCTGTTTCTGGTGGTTGCTTCAAAGAAGTTCCATACAGGCTACTTTCACCTTTGTCAAACAGCGGAGTTCAGCCATAGTAATCCCTGTTTAGGGTTTCTGTAGATTGAAAAAAGTACTTGTCCTCCCCCATCTAATTTTAAGAAAGGGGGAAAATTATTGGCTTTAATGGCTTTGGGTACTGATCTTTAAGGATAAGGACTGTGCCCCGGAAGTGGCTTCTTTTTTGTAGAAATTTAGCATTTGTTAATGGAGAGGCTGCATGCCTGGTCTTCTCATTTTTTTCTTAGACATGGCATCCACTTGGATGAGAAGCTGAGGTTTGAAACCTTGCCTAGCTTCTGTTAAGCAGCCTGGGATCTTTTCCCCAACTAAAATTTGAGAGAGGTTATGAGGTCCCTCAGAGATGATTCACAGTCCATCGGATGTTTCAGCAGTTTGTAAGGCCTTAGAATGCCAAATCATTTTTTTCACCTGCTCTTCTCATTCTCTGCTCAGTCCCCCTGTTGGCTTAACTGGCCCATTTGAGGTTCTTCATGTTTCACTGTTGCAGTCATCACACTTGGGTTATCTGCCTGCAGGTAGCCCTCAGTCGGCCCGAATACCAACAACTTGGTATTTCTGCATCAGATGTTGTCGCTTCTTCCATGACGTCAGGTCGACAGGGGTATAAAAATAGGCAGCCGACGTCATTACATCAGTCTTTCTTGCCGAGAAGGAGCCCGAAGCATAAGCAGTTGGCAAGTGCCGGTCGGCCGCTACCTGAAATTTTCGTTTTCGGGTTGAATAATCCTGAGGTCTTCTAAAGCTAAGTACCCTGTTGGGGATCTTTTTTTTGCTCTAACCGATGTCAGAAAGTCAACAATTGTTTTGCCTGTGGAAAGCAAATACCTCAGATTTTCATTCTTACTGCGTCACCTGTTTAGGCCCAGATTACGTCCCTCGCTGTCTGTTTTGTGCCTTGTTTAACACCCGAACCATTTGTCGTCTGGCTATCTTTGTCACTAAATTCTTTCGCTCTCTGTCTCCGTATTCTGAAATGGCTTCGGTAAGCCATCTGACTACCGATCTTCTGAAAAAATGTAAGGATAAAGACAGCAACAGACCCCATAGGTCCAAAACTGCCAACAATACTTCAGTTAAGCTAGTCGCCAGTCCGCCGGTACTCGGTGAGGCTCATTTGCAGCCCCTGATGCCTGCTTCTGTGAATTCACAGGCCTCTGCTGAGACCCATTCGGAGTCCAGTATGCTGCGAGATGCTTCGACTGTGGAACCAGCAGATGTCTCTACCTTAGATGGGTCTGGAGCTGCCGTGCAGGCACCGGCTTCTGAGGGAGTTTTTTGTCCTACCGATATTCGAATCAAACCGAATCTTGGTGGTAAAAAAAAAAAAAAAACTACAGAGTTTCTTAGGCCAGAGTATGCACTATGCCTAGAAAACTGCCGACTAAAGAGCATGCTCAGGCACCCATGCCACAAAAACAAATGCTTAGAATGGCTGAAGACCTTATTACTCTGATTAGGAAATGCCAGCCTTCCCCTGTTGAGACAAAGAATAAGAGTCCCCTTCAGGTTTTACAGACTAGGAGTCCGATGACTGACCTTTCTGATTTATGAAGACATGCCCTTATCCGTCTGAGGATTCAGAGGCAGAGGAATCCATTCCCTCTGCCTCCCCTCCAGAGGATTTTTCTTTTGTTGAAACTTAGCATACTTTAAGACAGCATTACCATTGGGAATGCCAAGAATATCCTCAGTCCAAAACGAGACTGAGAATTTTTAGAGTTGCCTCAGCACAGGCCTTTAGCTATACCCCCTGTCCTGGATGTTGTGGATGATGTTTTCATGGAATCCAGTTTTACTCCAGAGACTTTACCTCCGGCCCCTAGGAAACCAGACAAGTACTACAGTGTACCTGATTCTCACAAGTTTCTTTTCAAGAATCCTACTGCTGACCTAGAGATCATTTCCCCAGGGACCTAAAGGTATTAAGGCTACTACACACACAAATCCTACCCCTTCAGACAGGGATTCCAGAGCTTTGGACAGATGGTGTAAGAAGGGTATATACCTCTACAACTCTTGCTGTCAGAACATTGAATTGCCAGATGTTCATCGTGTTTCACTGTTGCAGTCATGACTGTAGGGTTCTCCCCTGCCGGCAGGCAGTCCTCGGTCGGCCAGAATCCCAAAGTCTGGGTCCGGCGTTGGCTGTTCAGCCACGCTCCCTGACGTCAGAGCGCCAGGAGTGCAAAGCTGACAGCCGACGCCATGTTCTCCAGTCTTTCTTGCCGTGCGGTGATAGCAGTTCGCAAGTGCCGGTCGGCTGACTCCTGACAATCTTTTCTGAACAAACTTCAGTCCGAAGACTTTCTTCTCCTACTCAAAGCTAAGTACCCCGTTGGGGAAACTTTTTTCTTGCTCCAGTCCGATGTCAGAAAAAGTTAATTGTATTTCATGTGGGAAGCAAATACCTCATAAGGATTTTCATTCTTACTGTATTCCTTGCTTAGGCCCTGACCATGACGTAGCTAGTTGTCGGTTTTGTGCTAGATTCAATCATCGTACAATTAAACGAAGGTACGATTTTGCATTTCATTACTCAGGTAGGCGTTTTAATTACAAAATGTCGTCTGATATAGTTCCGGCTTCCGGAGTTCACAAACAACACAAGGACAAAGACAGGCCTCCGAGGTCCAAATCTGACTATATCGTACAAGCAGAGCCAGCTTCAGGTTCGGCCGTCAGTGAGGCGCTTTTGCAGCCCCTGTCATCGGCCATTTCAGAACCGATGGCCGAAACGGACTCCCATGAGGAGCTAACTAGGCCTTTGAATATTTCTGTTGCAGGACCTTCGGACGGGTCCGGAGCCGCTGTGCAGGTACCGGCTTCCGAAGGGGTTTTCAAGCCTACTCAGCTTCTAATAAAGGCAAAGCCAAAGGCAAAGACTCCTTCCAAATCAAAGACTGCAACACAGGCTTCTTCTGATCCGGCTCCCAAGTCACAGAAACAGTTACTTAAGATGGCGGAGGACTTACTTAAGGGGTTCACCCCCCCCCCCCAGATAAAAGGCCAAGGCAGGAAGTTTATTATGACTCCTCTGATCAGGCTTCTGTTTCTTCAGTTTCTTCTGACCAGGAATATTCTTTCCCTCCTTATGAGGATTCTGATGCTGAGGAATCCATTCCTTCAGCTTCTCCCCCTGAGGATTTCTCTTTTGGGCAAACTTTGCATGAAATGAGGGAACATTTCCACTGGGAAGGACAGGAGTATTCGGAATCTAAGAAAAGACTAAGGGATTTTCTTCTTCCCCAACATAGACCCCTGGCTATTCCTCCTATTTTGGATACTGTGGATGATGCTTTTTCGGAAGCTAACTTAACCCCTGACTTTTCCTCCTGCTCCTGTTAAGCCTGACAGATATTACAGGGTTCCTGATTCCCACCAGTTTTTATACAGGAACCCTACTGCTGACCCTGAAACCATTTCTCAGGGTCCTAAGGGAGTTAAGGCCGCTTCTGCTAAAAACCCCATTCCCACTGAGAAGGATTCCAGATCTTTAGAAAGATGGGGCAAAAAAGTGTACACTTCTGCTACTTTATCTATTAGGGCTTTAAACTGTCAGTTTCATATGCTAAAATACCAGCAATTTCTCCTGTCTGTTTTAAAACAAAAGCTAACTTCCATTTCCGCCTGTGCAGATAAGGAATTACATGACTTAATGCATGCCACTGAACAAGTTGGGAAGCATGGTTTACACTGTGGATTTGATGCCTTGGAGGCTTCTTGTAGGGCTGCTGCCTCTGGCACAGTAATTAGAAGGCATGCATGGTTAAAGGAACAAAATTTGCCAGATCAAGTAAAGGCTAAATTATTAGATGCTCCTGTTCAGCATAATGTTTTGTTTGGATCTAAAGCTGAAGAGGTGATTAAAAAGATGGAGGACAAGGCAAAATCCATGCAAACAGTTAAAGATTTCTTACAAGTACAGCCACCCAGATTTAGCAGGAATTGGCCTACAGAAAAATTGGTCCTTTCCCAATTCAGACAGGCCTCAGAGGGGTAGATACAGACGCTCCTGAGGAAGGCCTCAAACACAAGCCTCTTATAGACCAAGACAGTGGCCTGCTTCCACCCCTAGGGGAGGAGAGGACAGGTCGCAAGCTCATAGGAAACCGACTCAATGACTCCCTCTGTTGGGCTGCAGGAACTTCTTGCCTGGAAGCCCCTCTCAGAGGAAAACTTTCTCTCTTTCACCTAAATTGGACTCGTATAACCCAAGACAAGTGGGTTCTGGATGTTGTTTCAAGAGGATACAAATTCCATTTTCATACCCTACCAAGGCCAAACGGATGGCCAGATCTTCCAAAACATCAATGGACAGAGAGGCCTTAAACCAGGTGGAAGCTCTTTTGGCTATGAAAGCCATAGAACTTGTTCCACTTTCAGAGATGGGACAAGGTTTTTACTCAAGGCTCTTTCTAGTCCCCAGGAAGCAAAATTCATGGAGACCCATTCTGGATCTGTCAGTCTTGAACACTTTTCTAGAGATACCAAAATTCAAGATGCTTACTCTACAGCAGCTACTTCCAATGCTGACCAGAAATGCATGGATGGTAACTTTGGATTTAAAGGAGGCATATTTACACATTCCCATCAGGCAGGAACGCAGAAAATTCCTCAGGTTCAAGGCCGGATCGAGGCACTTTCAATTTTCTGCGCTGCCCTTTGGATTGTCTACTGCGCCCAGGGTCTTCACCAAATGCCTGGCTCCAGTAGTAGCTTATTGCAGACTCAAGGAAATTCAAATTTACCCTTATCTGGACGACTGTCTTATTCAGGCAGACAGCAAGGAGGTCTTACTCCAGCATCTACAGTTTGTTCAGAATCTTCTCAAGTTCCTGGGATTCACTGTAAACATAAAGTCAAATTTGACACCCTCACAACAGATAATTTTTCTGGGCGCTTCTCTAAACACAACAACCCAGATGGCATTTCTGACATACAAAAAACAGTTACAGCTGGCTTCAACTTTCAAAACCTTGGCAACTTTAACTCTATCTGCAAGGAGATTCCTGCAGGCTTTGGGTTACATGGCCTCCTGCATCCTTCTCGTACCATATGCAAGACTACATATGAGGAAAATACAGTGATACCTAAAAAGTGTATGGTCTCAGCATTGCCACAGTTGAGACATACTGATCTCCGTCCTGCCTTGTCTTCAAAAGGAATTCCTTTGGTGGTCCAAGGCATGTACTCTAAACAAAGGAAATCCCTTCTGTCTGCCTCTTGCCACTCAGATACTAACCACGGATGCCTCTGATTATGCATGGGGAGCCCATTTTTAGGGCAACTGTCTGCAGGGCCTTTGGACAAAGGATCAGAAGCACCTGCATATCAATTTAAAGGAGATGTTAGCCATTCAGAAAGCTCTATTGGCCTTCAGGAATCTTCTACAACCAGGACAACTACTGATACGGACAGACAACACCACAGTTATGTGGTACATAAACAAGCAAGGGGGATCTTATTCCTACCCCCTTTGCAGACTAGCCATGGATCTATGGAACACAGCTCTAGCTTGCAATCTGGACCTTCAAGCTCAATTTCTACCAGGGAAGCAAAACTTCCTGGCAGACAGTCTGAGCAGAAACCTTTCGGACCCACATGAGTGTTTGCTGGACACCGAAATATTGTGTTAACAGCAGTCTGGGGATGTCCTCACATCGACCTCTTTGCATCCCACCTCAATCAACTACAGATTTTTTGCACCAGGACTTTCCGCGAACATGCTTGGAAAGTGGATGCACTATCATTCAGTTGGAGAAACCTCTCGGGATATGCCTTTCCGCCTCTTCCTCTTCTTCCACGGGTATTAAAGATCAAACAGGACAAGCCCAAGATGATGATCTTGCTGGCCCCAAATTGGCCTCGACAGTTTTGGTACCCAACTCTGAAAAACCTATGTCTGGAGCCCCCTTGGGTTTTACCACAGACTCCGAACCTTCTGTCCCAACACCAGGGTCAGGTTCTACACTCCCATGTCAGAACTCTCAGCCTGGCGGCCTGGTTAATCCAGGGTCTTTGATTCATTCTCTCCTACCCAAGCAGGTTATGGATGTAATTTTAGAAGCCAGACGTCCTAGCACTAGAAAATCTTGTGCAGGAAAATGGAAAAGATTTTGTTCCTGGATGCAGGCTCAGGATTCTGATCCTCTTCTTCCCAACATTCCTTTGATTTTACTTTACCTGATGGATCTCTTACATAAGGGTCTCTCTTTCTCTTCGATTAAGATACATGCCTCTGCTATTTCCGCTCATTACAATACAGACTTTCCAATCTTTTCCCACCAGCTCATGAAACAGTTTCTCAGAGGAGCTAAGAACTTAAGACCTCCTAGATCTCCACCCATTCCTGCTTGGGATCTCAACTATGTTTTGGAAAAGCTCACCTTACCTCCTTTTGAGCCTGCTGCCTCTTCTGACATCAAGTTTTTATCTTGGAAAACAGCCATCATGTTAGCTCTGACCTCTGCCAGGAGAGTTTCAGAGTTACAAGCTCTTATGGCTGTGGAACCTTATATTATTTTTCATCAAGACAGGGTGTCTTTAAGGACTAATCCTACTTTCATGCCTAAGGTGGTTTCCAAAGTGGCTTTAAATCAAACTATTCACTTGCCAACTTTTTTCCCCACTCCTCAAAATAAAGGGGAAAGGATCTTACATTCCTTGGATGTACACAGACAACTACGTTTTTACCTGGACAGAACCAAGAACATCAGAAAATCAGAGCAATTGTTTGTTTCTTATGCTTCAAGTTCCCAAGGTAAAGCCATTTCAAAACATACCATTTCTAAATGGATTGCTCATGGAATCAGATTTTGTTATTCACACCATGGAAAGCAAATCCCAGGGAGTATACACACTCATTCCACCAGAGCTGCTGCCACTTCAGCTGCCTTCCTCAGGGGAGTTCCTACCAAAGACATTTTGGAAGCTGCAACTTGGAGTTCAGTGCATACTTTTTCAAAGCACTATAATTTACCTCTCTACTCCAAGTCTAGGGCAGGCTTTGCTTCTGAAGTCTTGCAGGGCCTTTTAGCCGCCCCTTCTACTTTATGACCACCTCCCTTTCATTTTGCTTTGGGATTCTACCCTACAGTCATGACTGCAACAGTGAAACACGATGAACATAGTACAGTTGTGTACACTTACCATAAATGTAGATGTTCGAGTGTCTTCACTGTTGCAGTCTGGGTTTCCCTCCCTCCTGTCCCCTCTTATTTTTACTTTTGTGTGGTTCCTTTTTTCACCATTCTTCTGAGGTGTATTTGCAAAGGATATGGGACCTTACTCATTTTGGGACTCCTGACATCTGGGGCAAGAAAAACTGGAGAACATGGCGTCGGCTGTCAGCTTTGTACTCCTGGCGCTCTGATGTCAGGGAGCATGGCTGAACAGCCGACACCAGACCCAGACTTTGGGATTCTGGCCGACCGAGGCCTGCCTGCCGGCAGGGGAGAACCCTACAGTCATGACCGCAACAGTGAAGACACTTGAACATCTACATTTATGGTAAGTGTACACAACTGTACTTTTCACATGCTGAAATACCAGCAACATATTATGGAACTTATTAAACAAAAAGTAGTAACCTTTCCAGATTGCACAGAAAATAAAGAATTGCAGGAGCTTACGCACTCTGCAAACCACGTTAGTAAGCATGCTTTGCAGTGTGGCTTTGATGCTCTAGAAGCATCTTGCAGGGCAGCAGTCACTGGCTCTGTACTGAGAAGACGTGCTTGGCTGAAGGAGCAGACCTTGCCAGATCATGTCAAATATAAATTACTAGACGCTCCTTTTAAATGAGGATTGTTTGGCACCAAAGCAGAAGTAGTTCTTAAAAAGATGGAAGAAAAGGCTAAATCTATGCAAACTGTTAAATAATTCCTACAAGTGCAATCACCTAGAATTCAGTAGGCATTGCCCTTCAAAACACTGGTCCTTTTTGGCCCCCTCCAGGCCTTCCCAAACAAGACCCAGGGGAAACGGTCCACCCAGACTACATTCTCTGGGTATGCAGAGATCAAAACAATGGAGTGCCCTCACCCCAAAAGCAGGGAGTGGTAAGCCACCTCCTTATGGAAAAAGCTCACAATGACTTCTCAACTCTACTTCCCAGCCCTGCCTAATTGTTTGTGCCCCTAGGAGGAAAACATGCCCTTCATGCAAAAAACTGGATGTCCATCACTCAGGACCGATGGGTCCTCAACATTGTATCCCAGGGGTACAAATTCTGTTTCCATTCACTGCCAACCCCAGGCAGGTTTCCAGACCTTCCTCCAAACCAGTGGGCAGAAGCTCAAAACCAAGTACTTTCCCTGCTCAATATCAGAGCTATTAAGCTTGTTCCAGTAGAACATATAGGGGTCAAGGATTCTACTGCAGACTATTCCTGGTACCCAGGAAAGAGGACTCTGGATCTTTCAATTCTCAACACTTTCCTGGTGATACCAAAATTCAAGATGCTTACCATGCAACAGCTTCTCCATGTGTTAGTCAAGGATGCCTGGTTAGTCACCCTAGACTTAAAAGAAGCCTCTTTGCACATCCCCACAAAGGAGTCATGCAGGAAATATCTACATTTCAGGGCAGGGTCTATGCATTATCAGTTCTCTGCACTTCCCTTTGGCTTATCTACTGCAACCAAGGTATTCACCAAATGCCCGGCTCCAGCCACTGTGTACTGCAGGCAGAGAAATATCCAAATTTACCTGTACTTGGACGACTGCCTGATTCAGGTGGACAGTCGGGAATTGCTGCTTCAGCACCTGGCATTTGTAAAAAGCCTTCTCACTTCATTGGGGTACACCATCAACGAAAATAAATCGCAACTGGTATCCAGACAAAATATTGTATTCCTGGGAGCAAGCTTGGACACAACTTCCCAAATGGCATTCCTCACTTCAGAAAAACAGATCTGACAGACTACTTCAAACAGCCTCCAGAACCCACCTATCTGCAAGAAAAATACTGCAAGCCCTAGGGTTCATGGCCTCATGTATTCTGCTAATTCTGTATGCAAGACGCATATGAGGAAACATCTGTGATATTTAAAAAGTCTTTGGTGTTAACATTCTCAGGACCTGGAAAGAGTCATTCCCATCATACCTTGTCTAAGGACAGAGTTACTTTGGTGGGCAGAAGCATGCAACCACAACAAGGGGCTGCATTTTACTCAACCCCACGCCGCCCAGACCCTGACCACAGACTCATCAGACTGTGCATGGGGGGGCTCACATTGCTGGCAAATGTATTCAGGGCCACTGGAGCCCAAAGCAAATTCTCCTGCACATCAACCAAAAAGAGATGCTAGCTGTACAGAGAATGCCCTGACAGCTTTCAGATACCTAATCTTTCCAGGACAACTGCTGATAAAAACGGACACCACAGTTATGTGGTACATGAACAAGTGGGGGGAACCCATTCTTACTCACTCTGCAGGTTAGCCCATGGCCCTGTGGAACACGGCCTTGGACAACCAAGTTCATCTACATGCTCAGTTCCTGCCAGGCCAACAAAATTCACTGGCAGACAACTTAAGCAGAAATCTCCTAGACCCACACGAGTGGAAATTGGAGCCCAGCACCTTCAACCTTCTGATTCAGAAATGGAGGACCGCAGAGGTGGATCTCTTTGCCTCCCCTCACAACCACCAGTTAAGCAAATTCTGCACCAGGAACCCTCACAGCAGGGCCTGGAAGGTGGATGCCCTATCCGTTCAATGGGAAAAACGCTCACTCGATGCCTTTCCCTTTCTGACCCTTCTCTCAAAACTATTACTCAAGATAAAACAGGACAGGCCAAGGGCAGTTCTGACTGGCCATGCCAGCACTGGTACCCACTCCTGCGCAGCCTGACAACGGTGCCACCCTGGCACCTACACAAAACCCTACCCTGCTTTCTCAGCAGGAGGGACAGATTTTGCATCCAAAATTGCAAACCCTAAATCTTGCAGCCTGGCTTATTCCTTAAGTGCTCCACTAGCAACCCTAAGCAAACGGGTGCTGGACATCATCCTTAAAGCCATACGGCCCAGTACTAGGAAATCCTGTGCTGAAAAGTGGAAAATGTATTGTTCTTGGATTCAGTCTAAAGGAAGGGACACAGCACTGCCCTCCTTACCTCTAATTCTGGATTACCTAGCAGAACTACTCCACAGAGGCCTATCCTTCTCCATTAAAATCCATGTCTCTGCCATTTTGGCTCATTACAATACTGAGCCACCCCTATTCTCTCACCCTCTCATCAAGCAATTCCCGAGAGGGGCAAACAAATTAAAGCCACCAAGAAGAGCACCCACCCCTGCTTGGGACCTTAACTTTGTACTGGAAAAGCTCACGCTTCTCCCTTTTGAACCTGCTGCTTCAGCAGAGTTAAAATTCCTCTCTTGGAAAACAGCCTTGCTTCTGGCCATCACTTCAGCTCGAAGAGTATCTGAGTTACAAGCATGGATGGCTGTGGAACCCTTCAATGTGAAGTTGTTAAATCCCGCCGTTCATTCTTCACTGATGGGTTTGGAGCAGATCCTCTGCTCCAACACGGCCGACTAGCAAGCTCAAAGTTTTCCAGTAGCTTGAGTCCCAACCCCTTATCCCACAATACACTGCTGGAATTACCTCAGATCTAGTTTGCCGTGGCACGAATCTCTGTTTCCAGCATTGCTCGAGACTGTTATTGGGAGTTTTCAAGTTTCAGCAAGTTTTATATTTCAGTTTTATATCTTGTACTATTATAACTATATAATATTATCTAGTTAGCAGTTATTTTCTGTTTACCCCTATTTTCCCAGTAAAAATCTTCCGATTACCTTCGGCCTTTTGGCCTTGGGCCTTTTCTTACAGTTGGATATAGTTGCCCTTTTGGGCTTTTTGATATTGGATTGCTGCTATCCTTTCTAACTTTATATAGCTAAATAGTTTTGTTACTAGTTGCCTTTTGGGCTGTGTGTACTTAGATTAATATTCTCTAACTATCAGTGTTTTTTTCTCTTTTTTGATTTTGTGAATAGTAGTCAGTACTATATCTGAAGAGAAGGAAAAGCATCCAAAGTCTGGTTTTAAAAAATGCCCAGACTGCAGACAAAAGATGTCTATTATGGATGCCCATGTGCAGTGTGTATACTGTTTGAGTGAGGTGCACCTGCAGGAGTCATGTAGTATCTGCCACTCCTTTTCTACTAGAGTGCTTGCAGAAAGGAAGAGGAAGTTGATTGATAGGGGTATTATCAAACACTCTTTTTCAGAGGCATTGTCTGACTAGGATGGGGCCAGCAAATCGTCCAAATCTTCCTCAGAATCCAGGACAAAGAAAGGAAAAATGTCAGTGTTGACTGATATTCGGAGCCAACGGTCTGTTCTTTTCAGAACTGGGACACTGCTCTGGAACCGGTTGCTGAAAAACCTCCTTCTCTACTGCTCCAATCAGCTCCATCTATTCACTCCTCCAGGTCTTCTGTCTGTCTGATCTGGATATGGACCAGCTAGTTCAGAAACATTTAAAGGCACCAGGCCTAGCTAAATTGCTGTCTGCTTAGACCCAACCATCGGAGCCAAAGACCATTCCTCCTGAATTGTCTGCTCCTTCTCCAAGCCATACCGGACCTTCTTAGCCAGAGGAGGCTGACCTGATATTGTGGATCCCTTAGAGCCGACACCTGCTCCAGTGTCGTCTGCTCCATCTGCTCGCACGTTCTCTGCGCCAACTGGGAACACTAGGAGCCGACCATCTCTGGTCGGGTCCTCTTCCTCTTGGGGATTCGGCTCGGGTGAGCTCGGCTCCTACCTCGGGCTCGGAGCCCACGACATCAGTGCAGGAGGGGATCGTGGGTCCTTCTGATCCGTCGACTCCTTCTCATCTGAGCCGTGATGCATTCAAAGCCATGAGGTGAGTGTTGTCTCCTAAGACTTCCTCATCTCAAGGTCTGGCCTCTTGCTCCCCTAAAGTGCCTGTGTCAGTTTGTTTCCTCTGGTCATCCCAAGCATAGAGACCCAGAGCCTCAGGTAGCCCCACAGGGTGTTTCCTGCTCTTCTGAGACCTCTCTAGAAGTTCCCAGGAAGAGATTATGCAAGAGGAAGCATTTGGACTCCCCACAGGAGTCTCAACATCAGACACCGACTTGGATGAATCAGAAGGGTCCCCTAGATCCCCCTCTGAGGACATCTCCTTTGCTGAGATTCTTGAAATTCTTAGGCAGAGGGGTGATTGGCAGTCCAAGAGCCCTACTGAGGACGAGTCTGTTCTCCTGAAGGTGTTCGGGTCTCATTTCACCTTTTGGGTGTCTCTGCCCTACGATGAGTTTATGGATCTGGTCTCTCGTAGGGTGTGGGAGTCGCCAGAATCTAATGGAACCTGTTCTTAGGAGGCCTAATAAGTTTATTTCTGCACCCGTAGATAAGTCCTTTTTGACCAAGGGGAGTCCCTGTTGATGCCATGGTGGTGGTGGCAGCCACCAAAAAGGAAATGTCTGAGACTTCCTCATCCATCCATCCTCCTAACAGAATCTAGGATCATGGATAGATATGGGAAAAGCATGTTTAGTTCAGCGACTTTCTCACTCAGATCACTGAACTACTTGACCCATTTTACCAGACTACAGAGAGATCTCCTTAAGGAGTTGGGAGATGCTGTTCAGGGTGCTGTAGCTATGAGTGTATCTGGCAAAGTTGCTACCCAGCTCACTACCCTTAATTCTATAGTTAACTTGTCCATGCGTCTCGTATCTTACGCAGCGGATGGTTCGAGTAGAGCTGCAGGTACAGGAATTGCTCTTCGTAGGCATGCCTGGATGCGACTCTGTTCCTTCTTGGAACCCTTCAAGTCTTCCTTTACGAATATCCCATTTGACGGTTCATCCTTGTTTGGGCCAAAGGTGGAGACTTTGACCAGGTGTGAACAAGAAGGAAAGACTCTGCCGTCTGAGTCCATTTTTCCACCCCACTCAACCCTTTCCTAAAGGTCAGAGGGGGAGGAAAGATGTGGTTCCGGAAAGCCCAAGGAGCCTTTCAAGACGCACATGGAGAGCCCCCCTCCAGAGGTAGAGGAGGGGGTTACAATGGAAGATGCTGCCCTCGCGGCAGACGGGGTCAGCAACACCAGGGTGACAGAGATCACTTTTCTGGTCAGTCCTACCAGTGCTCCCGAAGGGAGGCCTGGCTGTCCTACTCTGTAGACAGTCTGGGTCGCTTGTCATTGTACCCAGAAGCCTGGCTAGATATCACAAACGACATTTGAGTACAAAGTATTTCCAGAGGGTATTTCATACAGTTCTCCACCCAGCCCCTTCCTGTCAAAAAAATCCCAGACATTCCACCGTGTCACAGGGAACAAGCAACAATAGAGGTATGCCGATTGCTAGAGAAGAGTTATCCAGCCAGTCCCGGCAGACCAAACAGGGTTCAGAACTTACTCAAGATTCTTTTTGGTTCCAAAGAAAACAGGGGACTGGAGACCCATTTTGGATCTCTGCAGACTCGACCAATTTGTGAGGGAAAAGAAGTTCCGAATGGTCATGCTACAGTTGGATGTGCTCGATCGATCTCAAGGATGCGTACTACCACATAAAGATGGCCAGACCATCCAGGGATCACCTGCATTTTCTGCTGGGAGCCAATCATTTTCAATTCCGAGCTCTGCCCTTTGGTCTTGCTACAGCCCCCAGTGTGTTCACCAAGTGCATGGCAGTAGTCACGGCTCACCTGAGGCATCTAGGATTCCAGGTGTTTCCGTACTTGGACGATTGGCTCCTTACCCTCCCCCACCAGGCATCAACTTCTTCAAGCAAGAGAGGCTACTCTTATACTCTATCAGCTAGGCATTACAGTCAACTTCGAAAAGTCTGCTTTGTTGCCATCGCAGCATATCGTTTTTATAGGGACAGAATTAGACACATCAACCACCACTCTTCGTCTTCCACCAGAAAGGATTTGTATTTGCCAACACATCACGTCCTTGGTATCAACGAACAGAGCACCAGCTGCAGAGGTATTGAAAGTACTAGGATTGATGGCAGCAGCAATCTTGGCAATCCCATTAGCAAGGATGCATATGAGAATCCTTCAGTGGCTTCTATTCGTGCAATGGTCTTGCCAAGAACTTCCAATGAATCACACGATCCTGATAACGAATTCCTGCAAGAAGGATCTTCGGTGGTGGTTGACGTCTCCATGTCACAATAGGACGTCCTTTCATGCTACCCCCTACTCCCTCCAGTTGCCACTGTAACCACAGATGCTTCCCTGATAGGGGGGGGGGGGCTTTTTCAGGGAAAGACTGCCCAAGGCACATGGGACAGATCAAGAATCACACCTGCATATCAATGTCCTGGAGATGAGAACAGTACTTCTAGCGTTGCAGTACTTTCAGGACTCTCTTCCTCTAGGGACAATTGCAATACAGACAGACATGTCAGTGGTCTGGTACCTGAACAAGCAAGGTGGGGCCAAGTCTTATCCCCTTTGCCGAGAAGCCCTCAGAGTATGGCAGTGGGCAGTGTCATCCCAGCACTTTGTTAGCAATGCACGTCCCGGGCAAATCCAACGTTATAGCGGACAGACTGAGCAGGGCAATTGTATTGCCCCATGAATGGTCCCTCAAACGAGATTGCGGACAGGATTTTCCACAAATGGGGGCCAGCCTTCCTGTGACCTGTTTGCCAGTCATAACAACAAATGCAGAAGCTATTTTGCCCTGATTCCCACTCCAGGTCACTCCCCGAGGGATGCTCTTGTCCACGATTGGCCCCTGGTCTCCTTTATGCATTTCCCCCCAATTCCTCTGATACCCAGATTTTTACAGAAAGCAAAGTCGCTGGGACGGACAATCATCCTTATAGCCCCTCATTGGCCTTGGCAGATTTGTTTTCTGTTTCTTTACCATCACATTCTGGAAGACCCATGGATCCTGGACCCAGTTCCGGACTTACTGACACACCCGTCAGGTGATCTTCATCCATCATTGCAGACACTGAAGCTAACCGCTTGGCTGCTCCAATTCCCCCGCATAGCCAGGCTTTATAATCTTTCCCATGACACTAGTCAAATTTTGTTGGCTTCCCATAAGCCTTCCACTAGAAAATTGTATCGTAGTAAGTGGAAGACATTTTCCATTCGGGCTTCCTCCCATAACATTGACCCTTACCAAGTGCCATTGTCTTCTATTTTACAACTCTTGACAGAAATTTTCAACAAAGGAGCAGCGGCTGCTACAGTGCAGGTACAACTAGCTGCTATATCTAATTTCCATCTAGGGATCGATGGATTAAATGTTATGGCTCACCAATTTTCTAAGGCTTTTCTAAAAGATTCCTTTCACATGAGGCCTACAGTGAAGACACCTTATTCTCCCTGGAATTTGAATTTTGTGTTCTCTCACATCATTCTTCCTCCTTTTGAGCCTGTATCATCTTGTGAACTAAAATTTTCTATCGTGGAAAACTCTTCCTAGTGGCCATCACTTCAGCCCGCAGAGTGTCAGAGCTCCAAGCCCTATCCATCAAGCCTCCTTATATGCTGATGGAGTATCTCTCGGGACAAATCCATCATTTTTGCCTAAAGTATGTTCTGAGATTAACATCAATCAAGTCATTGAGTTGCCCGTTTTCTTCCCTAATCACGCCAACAAATTGGAATATATGTTGCACAAACTCTATGTTCACAGACAACTTAGATTTTATTTAGGCAGAACAAAAGACATTAGGAAATCAGATCAGCTTTGTGTGTCTTTTTCTGAGGCCAGGAAAGGTAAACCAGTTGCCAAAACAACTCTTAAGTGGCTGTCTGATTGTATCCCTTACACGCATTCTGGTCTTAACATGCCCTTGTCTAGTAAGGTGAAGGCTCATTCAACCAGAACAGTTTCTACCTCTTCAGCTTTTCAAGCCAAATTACCTTTGGACATCTGTGCGGGCAGCCACATGGTCTAAACCTCACACTTTTATAACTCATTACAAAGTGGATAAGGCCTCCAGGGACAGGGCTTCATTTGGTTCTATGGTTCTGAAGAGTGTACTTCCGTGAGCCACCCAAGATCAGGGTGCTAGGGACGCTACCCATCAGTGAAGAATGAACGGCGAGATTGAACAACTTCACATAAAGAAATTATGTACTCACCATAACGTTCCATGTGAGGAGTTCCATCTTGCCTTCATTCTCACGTCCCTCCATCCTTCCCCTTCCTGGCTGGCATTTGATCTGGAGGCTGTCTTCATCCTGGATTTTCAATGTGTCTTCATTACTAGGCAGAATAATTATTGTACTTCTATATGGTACGCAGCAAACCAGATCTGAGGTAATTGCGACAGTGTATTGTGGGATAAGGGGTTGGGTCTCGAGCTACTGGAAAACTTTGAGCTTGCTTGTCAGCCGTGTCAGAGCCGAGGATTGGCTCCGAACCCATCAGTGAAGAATGAAGGTGAGATGGAACAACTCACATGGATTGTTATTGTGAGTACATAACTTCTTTTTATTTTCCATGCTGACGGGGTTTCCCTCGGGACTTAACCCTTCCTTTTTGCCTAAAGTGGTGTCAAGTGTGGCTCTCGACCAATCCATCCATTTGCCAACCTTCTTCCCTAATCCTCAAAATAAAGGGGAAAGGATCCTGCACTCTTTGGACATGCACAGACAGCTCTGGTTCTACCTGGATAGGACTAAGCCTTTCAGAAAGTCTGACCAGCTGCTAGTCAGCTTTGCAGCAGGGGCAGACGGCAAGGCCATTTCAAGCCAAACCATTTCCAAATGGATAGCACACTGCATCCATTTCTGTTACAAGCACCATGGAAAGCCAATCCCTCAGGGGGTCAGAACACATTCCACTAGGGCTACATCTATCTCTACAGCATTTCTCAGGGGAGTCCCTGCCAGGGACATACTTCAAGCTGCTACCTGAAGTTCGGTACACACCTTCAGCAAACATTGCCACCTGCTTGTCTTTTTCAAATCCTGGGCAGGATTTGCTACAGCAGTCTTGCAAGGCCTACTAGCCAGCCCTAACTCTTCTTGACTGCCTCCACCCTTCCTCAGCTTTGGGAATCAACCCGTGTGATGACTGCAACAGTGAAACACGAAGAACATAGTACAGTTGTGTACCCTTTCCTTAAATGTAGATGTTCGGGTGTATTCACTGTTGCAGTCCTGGATGTCCTTCAAGGATGCATCTGCAGTCATAACATATGGGTTGTCCTGCCTCAGGCAGCCCTTCGGTCGGCCGGATTCCAAAGTCTGGGTCTGGCCTCAGCTGATGTCGCACTTTCCCCAACGTCAGAGCGTCTGGGGTATAAAAGCATCAGCCAACGCCATCTTCCTCAGTCTTTCTTGCCGCACGCTGCCCGAAGCAGAAGCAGTTCGCAAGTGCCGGTCGGCCAGCTCCTTTGATTCAGCTACCAAAGACTTCGAAAAAGCTAAGTACCCCGTTGGGGACTCTTTCTTGCCTCAGCCGATGTCAGATAAAGTGAATAATTGTTTAACTTGTGGGAAACAAATACCTCATAAGGATTTCCACTCTTACTGCCTCCCTTGCTTAGGCCTGGACCACGACGTCTCGGCCTGCTCTGCCTGTGCTTCCTTCAACCGACGAACGCTTAGGCGTCGGTCGGAGTTTGCAGAGGAATATTTTGGGGCTAACTTTGCGTATATAATGCCGTCGGAGACTCCGACTTCCCATGTAGTTAAAAAACGGAAGGACAAGGACCGACCCTCGCGGCCCGCGGTTTCGGCTGAAACCTCGGTCAGGCCTACCGCGAGTGTCTCGGTTTTGGCTGAAACAGAGTCCTCGGTGTTTCCTGTTGCCGAAACCTTACAACCGACTTCCTCGGCCTCGGAGGCTCCGGCCGAGTCGGTTATTAAACTACCTATGGAAACCGGTGTCCAGGACATGTCCAACACCATTCCTTTAGACAAGTCCACCCCTGCACGTGGTGCAGCCAGACCCCCTGCATCCATGTCCATTAAGGCCTTCTCTAGGGCTAAAGCTGCCAAACTTGCCAAAGCTTTGCCTCCCAAGTCTACCTCTGAGGCCTTCTACCAGCACTCAAATTCTCAACCTAGCAGAGGATCTAATCTCCTTAATTAGAGGTTCTCAACCTCACCCGGACAGGGGCTTTCTTCCACCTCCAGACAAAAGGCCCAGGGTTGAGCCCTCTGACCCCCACTCTTCAGATGAGTCTACAGATGAATCTGTGTTGTCAGAGCACCAGCAGGAGGCTTATTCGGCCTACGAGGATTCTGATGCTGAAGAATCTATTCCTTCGGCCTCCCCTCCTGAAGAGTTTTCATTTGGTGAGACGCTGCATTCTATGAGAGAACATTTCCAATGGCAGGGCCAGGAATTTTCTAATTCCAGAAAAAGATTAAGGACCTTTTTGCATTTACCTCAGCATAGGCCTTTGGCTATACCTCCTGTTTTGAATGTTATTGATGATGTGTACTCTGATGCTAGTACAGCCCCTGATTCTCTCCCTCCGGCTCCTGCCAAACCTGATAGGTACTACAGGGTCCCGGATTCTCATTTTCACCTGTACAAGGCCCACACTGCAGACCCAGAAACCATTTCACAGGGCCCAAAAGGGGTTGCAGCTGCCACTGCTAAAAATCCTTTACCTTCTGAAAGGGAATCTAGAGCTTTAGAGCGATGGGGAAAGAAAGTTTATACTTCTGCAACTCTTTCTATGAGGGCATTAAATTGTCAATTCCATATGATTCAGTACCAAGAGTATTTGTTAGATGAATTGTATAAGAAGCTTTCCTCCTCTGAGCCCCTTGACCGTAAATCTCTTCAGGATCTGGTACATAATTCACAGCAGGTTCGCAACCATTTTTTGCAATGTGGTTATGATGCACTGGAAGCTTCATGTAGGTCAGCAATGACTGGGGCTCTTATACGAAGGCATGCCTGGTTGAAGGAACAATCTCTACCGGACCATGTTAAAGCTAAGCTCCTGGATGCTCCAATGGATAAGCAAAAATTATTTGGTTCCACGGCCCAGGAGGTCTTAAAGAAGTTTGAAGAAAAGGCAAAATCTGTGCAAACAGTCAAGGACTTTCTGCAGGTACAATCACCGAGATTCAGCAGAAATTGGCCTACTAAGAATTGGTCCTTTCCGGACTCAGACAGATCACAGAGAGGCAGGAACAGGCGTACCAGAGGTAGAGGGCAAGCTAGAGGCCACTACAGAGGCAGTCAGTGGCAACCACCCAGCCAGAGAGGTAGTGCAGGAACAGCAACAACAACTGCTACACCAGGACAAACACAATGACTTATTTTTGACTCCGCCAACCAGGGCTCAATTAGAAGCACCATTGGGCGGAAAGCTTTCTTTATTTTCAGAAAATTGGCATTACATTACAAGGGACTCACGGACACTGCAAATAATAGACAAGGGATACAGGTTCCATTTCCACACATTGCCAAAAAGAAAAGGAATGCCAGACCTGCCACCAAGTCAGAGGGCAGAGGCTTTGAAACAAATCGGCAAATTACTGCAAATGAAAGCCATAGAGAAGGTTCCTCTCTCAGAACAAGGCCAGGGTTTCTATTCAAGGTTATTCCTTGTTCCAAGGAAAGAAAATCAATGGAGGCCTATTCTAGATCTGTCCGCACTGAACACTTGCCTCATTGTGCCGAAATTCAAGATGCTGACCCTACAGCAGCTTCTTCCCATGCTGGGCAAGGAGTCTTGGCTGGTGACTCTAGATCTCAAGGAGGCATATCTGCATGTCCCCATTTGACAAAGTTGCAGAAGACCCCTCAGATTTCTTGCAGGATCAGAGCATTATCAATTCTCAGCATTGCCCTTTGGCTTATCTACTGCGCCCAGAGTATTCACGAAATGCCTGGCATCAGTAATTGCACACTGCAGACTTCAGGGGATTCAAATCTACCCATATCTGGACGACTGCTTGATACAAGTGGACAGCAAGACAAATTTGTTAAAGGACTTGGACTATGCCATCCAGCTATTACAGGCCTTGGGATACACAGTCAACATCCAAAATCCAAGACTTGTACCATCCCAAAGGATAACCTTTTTGGGTGCAGATCTAGATACAACCACCCAGATGGCCTTTCTCACAGAAGAAAAACAGAAACAACTTCCAGATTACTTCAAAAATCTGACAAGACAAACTCAGCTAACTGCAAGGAAGATCCTGCAGGCCCTGGGTTTCATGGCATCCTGCATAATACTAATTCCACAAGCCAGGCTACATGTGAGAAGATTGCAATGGTACCTAAGGAGTGTATGGACTCGGCACAGTCACAGCTTAGAAACTCTGATTCCAATCATACCTTGCCTTCAAAAGGAATTCCTGTGGTGGGCTCAAGCCTGCCAGACCAACAGAGGGTTGCCTTTCTTCAAACCAAAAGCAAGCCAAACCATCACCACGGACGCTTCAGACCGAGGTTGGGGAGCGCACATGGAGGACAGTTGTATCCAAGGGCTATGGTCTCAAGGGCAGCTGCAAATGCACATAAACCAAAAGGAAATGCTGGCAGTGATGCATGCAATCGAGGCTTTCAAGCCTTTCCTTCAACAAGGTCACCTGCTAATAAGGACAGACAACACCACAGTTATGTGGTACATAAACAAGCAAGGAGGCACGCACTCCTACCCTCTATGCAGACTGGCTATGAATCTATGGGATCTTTGTTTGAAACACAGTATACAACTGCAGGCCCAGTTCATGCCAGGGAAAGACAGTACTCTGGCAGACAGCTTAAGCAGAACTACCATGGATGCACACGAGTGGATGCTGCACCCAGACATCTTCTTACTCATAACACAGACATGGGGAAGGCCCGAGATAGATCTGTTCGCCTCACCCCACAATCATCAACTGAAGTTTTTTTGCACAAGGACATACCATCCACAAGCATGGAAGGTGGACTCTCTCTCATTCAGCTGGAAAGCCCGAAAAGTCTATGCTTTCCCACCAATCCCATTAATGTCCAAGGTTTTACTGAAGATCAGGGCAGAACAGCCAAAAGTGATTCTGATAGCTCCAGACTGGCCAAGGCAGCACTGGTACCCACTGTTGAAGAGCTTGTCACAGACGAAACCGTGGCCTCTCCCATTATGGCCTCTTCTTCTGATGCAGAACAATTACAAGATCCTGCATCCTAACCTAAAGACCTTGCAGCTAACTGCCTGGAGAATACCATGACTCCTTCCCAGGACATTATTATGGAAGCTCACCGCCCTTCCACAAGGAAGGCATACTCAGCAAAATGGAAAAGATTTCTCATTTGGAACACAACAAAAGGCCTTGATGCGACAGTGATGAACATGTCACATATACTGGAATACTTAGCAGAATTGTTCCACAATGGCCTGTCTTATTCTTCCATTAAAATACATGCCTCAGCAATTTCAGCAGAATACAATGTAAATCCTCCTGTCTACTCGCATCCTCTCTTAAGACAATTTCTCAGAGGAATCAAAAACATCAAACCTCCAAGGAGACCACCTTTACCTACTTGGGACCTTAACTTTGTGCTGGAAAAACTAACGCTTCCTCCATTTGAACCAGCAGCATCGTCAGATCCACAGTTTCTATCCTGGAAAACTGCATTCCTTCTGGCCATAACTTCAGCAAGAAGAGTATCTGAGTTACAAGCTTTAATGGCAGTGCAGCCATTTCTTATTTTTCATCAGGACAGAGTTTCATTAAGAACCAACCCAACTTTCATGCCAAAGGTGGTATCTAGAGTATCCTTGAACCAAGCAATTCATTTGCCTACTTTCTTCCCAAATCCACAAAATAAAGGGGAGAAACTTCTACACACTCTGGATATCCACAGGCAATTACGCTACTATTTGGACAGAACTAAGAGTTACAGAAAGACTGACCAACTGTTTGTAGCTTATGCTGCTGGGACACAAGGAAAGGCAATTTCCAAACGGACAATCTCAAAATGGATAGGAAATTGCATTCGCTTTTGCTACTCCTTTCATGGAAAGACTGTTCCTGTGAATATTAGGCCTCATTCCACGAGAGCCACAGCCACCACTACAGCCTTCCTAAGAGGGGTGGCTACCAAGGACATTTTAGAAGCTGCTACATGGAGCTCCGTGCATACTTTTGCCAAGCATTACAATCTACCCTTATACTCCAGATCCAGAGCAGGTTTTGCTACTGCAGTCCTGCAGGGTCTCTTAACTACACCATCATTTTCTTAGTGCCTCCACCCCCAGATTGGCTATGGTATTCTACCCATATGTTATGACTGCAGATGCATCCTTGAAGGACATAGTACAGTTTTGTACCTACCATAAATGTAAATGTCCGATAGGTATGCATCTGCAGTCAGGTTTACCCTCCCTCCTTCCCTCTGTGGTATTCCTAGGGTGCTTACCCCATCATTAGCTAGCTGGGGGAATCTGTTATGGTGTATTTGTTTGTGTGTGTGTATATATATATATATATATATATATATATATATATATATATATATATATATGTTTGCATTATGTTTGGATTTTTTTGGCATTTTATCCAAATTTAGCCTTCATAGAGGGCACCTGACATCTGGGGCAAGAAAAACTGAGGAAGATGGCGTCGGCTGATGCTTTTATACCCCAGACGCTCTGACGTCGGGGAAAGTGCAACATCAGCCGAGGCCAGACCCAGACTTTGGAATCCGGCCGACCGAAGGGCTGCCTGAGGCAGGACAACCCATATGTTATGACTGCAGATGCATACCTATCGGACATCTACATTTATGGTAGGTACAAAACTGTACTTTTCCCTCCCTCCAGCCCCCTGGTTTCCTCTATCTCTCCTCTCTATGGCTATTCCTTCTGGTATTGGTATTTACTTTTTACTGGTGGTGTTTTCCCCACCATATACTAGCTCCCTGTTTGGGGGCTCCTAACATTTGGGGCAAGAAAAACTGATGTAATGCCATCTGCTGCCTGTTTTATACCCCTGACGACCTGACATGGAAGAAGTGACAGCATCCAACGCAGAAATACTAAGTCTCTGGTATTCGGGCCGACTGAGGGCTACCTGCAGGCAGATAACCCAAGTGTGATGACTGCAACAAGTGAGTACACTCGAACATCTACATTTATGGTAAGTGTACACAACTGTACTTTCTCCTACACCAAGTCTGTCTTGAGTGGTACTGGCATTCAGGCCACTTTCTTTACAAGGCCCTAACCCTGTAGTGCATACCCAGTTCAAATAACTAATTTATGCCAAGTAGCAAAGGAGTCAGAAACGTAGTATTTGTATTGCACATCAAGCACCTATGCTGTTCTCTCCTTCATAAATAGGTTAGTAGTGTAGCGCATATCCTTTACAAAAAAAGGGGTGAACAGTGGTTATTTACAATGAGCTCTTACTGGTGAACAGAGTATTACCAATGAAAGCTAGTGTGGTGCCAGCTCTAAAAGTAGCTCAAATCATTTCAGTAGCTGCAGTGATCAGTATTTCAGAAGGCATACCAAAAGTTAAAACTTTATGGCTGGTATGTTTTCTCCTCCTCTCTAATGTAAGAGGGAGTAAATGTCATGCCTCCATTTATTTTGATAGCTGCACTACAAATTTTACAATGATTTAACAAAAAAAAGCTAAAATGCAGGAGTACTGAATTCATTCCCATTTAACACCAAGCTATACAAAGTAGTAGCAGATGCATGTCTCACTAAGTACATGAGCTTGTGCATAACTGGTGTATTGTTGAGATATTGTGGGTCTCTGCAAGTTAGCATGAAGTGACAGAATATACATGTTCTGTAATGCATTGCCGTTTTTTTTTTAAAAAAGCAAGTAATTTGCTTTAAAAACGTCATTGTATAAAAGGTGTGTGGTGTCCTGACTGAAGTCCACTGTTGCAGTATTCTTTACATATGGGTTTTCACTGCTTATGTCCATCTGGTGTTCCAAAGATTTAATTTCCCTAGGTCATATGTCTGCATGACCTCAGCTCATATGAGTTGGAGTATATCGACGGACATATGAACATGGATCCTGTGAATGTCACCATCCCATACACTGGTAGTGTGCCCTTCAGACTAATCGCCATTTGGTCATCGGTCCTTTGGTTTTGTTTACTCAGATAAGTGCCCAATCAGGGCGCCTTTCTTTTAACTTGAGTCGTTTTGTTGAAAGTTATTAAATGTCAGCTAGGAGGGATGAGTGTGGCAGGCATATTCTGTACAAGGACTTGTATACCAAGTGTTTCTTGCGTAGGTCCAGAACATGATCACAAATCTTGCTCAGTCAGTCGTTCATTCCCAAAACTCTTTGGTTGAGGCTTTCCTCTCTCAACACCTTTTTAGAGGGTCTAGGTCTTAAGGGACTGGCCCAGTTCAAGATGGCTAAATCTGCATATTTGGAAGTCTGTCTCCTGCCAAAGAAAAAGCTTGAGGCCTAGAACAGAGCTGCAGTCCAGTGTTTCAGAATCCAGCTTACCTGCTGAGGTTCCAAAACCCGTGGTACACCAGGTTACTTTTGCCTGCTAGCAAGACCCCGTTGGGAGGCTGGTATGACTTGTGAGGCCTTACAGACTGCTGATACAGCCAATGAAGTATGACACATTTCCAAGGGAACCTCACAGGGGTTCTCAAATTTTATTTAAAGAAAAGATCCCAGGCTCCTTGATAGAAGTTAGGCAGAGTTCTGAACCTCTGCGACTTATCCAGGTGAATGTCACACCTAAAAAGGAGAAAACTGAAGACTAGGTATGTAGCCTGTCCATCAGCAGCTAGGGAAAAGGAGTGGATACATTTCTCTCAGGGGTTGCTCAAAGTTGTCTTTGAAGCCTTCTTCCCTTGGGTCTTCACAGCCATGGACAACTCCTCAAAAACCTGCCTTGGTTTCCTCTTTCTCCAAGGAAGTACAAGACTAAGATTCTGACCATCCACTAGACTTTTTCCTCTCAGCTGCATTCCCCTGGACAAATTTCTTCTTAGGAGCAGGACTCTATTCTGCTATTGAAGTTTTCTTTGGGGAGACTATCTAGTCTGATGTTCAGAAGTGTTACAGCCTTTTTGGAAATGGGTACCCTGCCCTTCCTCCATTCCCTCCTGTCCTTGAGGCTTTCCAGGATCCTTTCCAGTCTACCTCTTCTGCACCTTATTCTCAGCCGCCAGCTCCTAAAAGACTCGAGAAGTTTTACAAGTTGCCTGATGACCTAAAATACTTGCACAAGAATTCAGTGGCAGACGCCTTGCAGTATCGGTCTCTTTAGATGCACCCTCTTAAGCTTCAGTCCAGTGCTAATGTCCTACCTGTGGACAAAGAAGTAGAGTTATGAGTAGATAGGGAACGAAGTTTCTACCTCTGCTACCTTTGCATTTAGGCCAATTAACTACCAGACTCAAATGAAAGAGTAGTTGGGCTGCCTTGCATTCCTTAAACAAAATTATGCTGGACCCTCCTACAGCAGACTTTAAGTATCAAGTAGAGCTAACTGTCCCAATCCACTCAGTCAGACACTGTGTTAAGTGCAATTACAATGCTGTGGATGCTTCTTCTAGGGAAGCATCTACTGGACCTGTTCAGATAGGTGTGGCCTTGCAGTCGGCCTATCCTTTATTTCAAATCTAAGCTGTTTTCTTCTGGACAAATCCTTGCTGTTTGATCCTCAGACTACCAGTATCTTCAAAATTCAAGAGGAGGGTAAGAATGAGACTGCAAGGCAGATTCTACTAATTTCCTAAATATCATGGGAATTGCCCATCTCAATCTATCTCCTTTATTAGAAGGGATCTTGGAACATCTCAAAACTAAAGAAAACCCATAGGAAAAGGTACTGTGACAAATAGCATAGGGAACCTCTTGTGGGAAGATCTTCCAAAAAAAATCTGACTATCTCTACAGCACCCTTCCCACTGCCCTCAGCCCATTATTCTTATTCCCCCCCAATGACTGCCACTTTCCCTGGCCCGATGGAAAGCTCTTACCACAGACAAAGTGGGTCCTGTCCATCAAGGACTGTTAATGCAATGTTTTGTGAAGTATTCCCCCTCTGAAAGGCACGCTTCAGCCTCCTCACAACCAGATGTCCTTTCTTGCCACTATTATTCAAGCTGTTGAATCAGGGCATCATTGAGCAGTCCCAAAGGAATTCATGGGAAAAGGATTTCACTCTAGGATTTTTCTAGTGCCAAGGAAAGAAGGGCAGTGGACTCTCGTAGACTAGTTTCTGCTAAGCACGTACTTGAGGGTACCATCTTTCAAAATGCACACTCCACACTCCTCTGCTTTTAATTCTCCATCAAGTTTTCTTGGTATCACTGGATCTGAAAGACTCTTACCTACACATACCCATTCATCCTTCTTGCAAGAGATTTTCAGATTTTCCTCCATCTCGAATTTTCAATTTACTTTGTCTTTTGGTCATTCCATGGCTCCAAGACTGTTCACAAGATGTCTAGCTGCAGTAATGGCTTTCTGAAGCACTTGGGAAATCCAAATTTTCCACTTCCCGAATGGCCTGTTGATCCAGGCTCGCTCTCCAGAAATTCTCCTTCAGCATGTGTGATTCATCCTTCAACTTCTGACCATCTAGGTTTCACTAGAAACTACAAAAAACCCACAATTCCTACGCAGGTCATGATTTTGGTCTGCTAAGAATTGGTCCTTTCCTGTGTCCAACAGAACCACTCGGGGCAAACCCAGGTGTTCCAAAGGCTCCAGATTTCAATCACTGGGATCTTACAGGTCAAAGCAATGGGGTGCCTCCACCTCCAAATCTGGAGGTAAAGCACAACCCTACAGTAAGCAGTCTCAATGACTTTCCTCTGCTATCTCCAAGGACTTATCTTTTGGCAGCCCCCTGGGGGAAAACTAGCACTTCATGCTCAAAACTGGCATTTAATTACGCAGGACAATTCCAAACGGATGGCCAGATCTGCCACCAAACCAGTGGGCAGAGGCCCAGAAACAAGTCATGTCCCTCATGGATAATGGTGGCTATTCAACATGTACCAGAAAAGGAAAAAGGACAAGGATTTTATTCAAGGCTTTTCCTCGTACCCAGAAAGGACAAATCATGGCGTCTAATTCTGGACTTATCAATTCTAAACATGTTCCTGGGCATTTCAAAATGCTGACTTTGCAACAGCTACTGCCTATACTAGGCAAGAATGCATGGTTGGTAACTCTAGACTTAAGAGGCATACCTGCATATCCCAATAAGGGAATCTTGCAGAAGATACCTCCACTTCAAAGCAGGCTTTTTGCATTACCAATTCTCTGCACTGCCCTTTGTCTTATCTACTGCGCCCAGGGTCTTTACAAAGTGCCTGGCACCTGTAATTGCATTTTGCAGACAAAGAAACATTCAAATTTATCCTTATCTGGACGATTGCCTCATTCAGGCAGAGGACAAGGACACTCTTCTTCAACTTCTGGCATTTGTAAAAAGGCTTCTAGCATGCCTAGGGTACACCATAAACGAAAAGAAATCACAACTGGGTACCCTCCCAAATAATTACATTCCTAGATGCAAGCTGGAATACAATTGCCCAGATGGCTTACCTCACACCAGACAAACAAATTCAATTGACAACATACTTCAAACAAATGTCAACAGAAACCCATCCATCTGCAAGACAAGTTCTGCAGGCTTTGAGATTCATGACATCCTGCATTCTACTAATTTCATATGCGAGACTGCATATGAGGAAACTTGAATGGTATCTGAAAAGCTTATGGAGTCAGCATCGTCACAGCCTGGAAACAATTATTCCTCTCATTCCCTGACTGCAACAGAGTTTTTTTGGTGGGCAGAGACATGTCACCAAAACAAGGGACTGTCATTTATTCTACCTCCTGCCACCCAAACTCTAACTACAGCTGCATCAGACTATGCTTGGGGGGCCCATCTGGCAGGGAGATGCATTCAGGGCAAATGGAGCCCAAACCAAATGCATCTATATATCAACCAGAAAGAAATGCTAGCTGTTCAGAATGCTCGGACAGTCTTCAAGGACTTCCTTCATCCAGGACAACTACTGATAAAAACTGACAAACACCGCAGTTATGTGGTACATAAACAAGCAGAGGGGGGTACCCACTCCTGCATTCTTTGCAGACTAGCCATGGTTTTGTGGAGCACAGCCTTGACTTGCCAAATACATCTTCAAGCTCATTTCCTGCCAGGAAAGCAAAATACTCTGGCAGATGACCTAATCAGAAATCTTATGGACCCGCATGAATGGAAACTGTTTCCACAAATCTTCAACATGTTAACACAAAAATGGGGGAGCCTAGACATTGTTTTGGGGAGAGGCAAGTAGATCTATCAGTTGGACACATTACAAGAACTCCTCACAAAAAAGCATGGAAAGTGCTCTATCCTTCAGCTGGAAAAAAACTATCAGTCTATTCCTTTCCCCCTCTGCCTCTGCTCTCCAAGGTCTTAATAAAAGTCAGACAGGAAAAACCAAAAATGATTCTAATTGCTCCGGACTGGCCTCGCCAACACTGGTACCCACTTCTAAGGAATAATGTCGCACCTTCCTCCGTGGTACTTGCCTCAAACACCTCACCTATTGTATCAGCAGGACTATCAAATTCTGCACACTCTACTCCAAACTCTGAATCTTGCAGTATGGATAATCAGCTAATTTCACCAACCGCATCTCTAAGTAAACCTGTGATGGATGACATTTTGGAGGCCAGAAGGTCTAGTACTAGAAAATCTTATGCTGATATATGGAAGAGATTCTGTGCTTGGAACCAAGCACAAGGAATAGACACAGCAAAGCCCAACATTCCTCAGATTTTGCAATACTTAACTGAGATGCTTCACAAGGGCCCATCTTTTTTTTCAATAAAAATCCATGCCTCTGCCATCTCGGCTCATTACAAGACAGAACCCTCCTCTCTCTTTTCTCATCCCCTGCTAAAACAGTACCTCAGAGGGGCCAGAAATTTAAAGCCTCCCAGGAGAGAGCCAACTCCTGCATGGGACCTCAATTTTGTGCTGGAAAAACTCACCCTACCTCCTTTTGAACCAGCAGCTACTGCGGATATAAAATTTCTTTCTTGGAAGACTGCTTTTCTTTTGGCAGTCACTTCAGCTAGAAGGGTTTCAGAACTGCAGGGTCTCATGGCAGTGGAGCCTTTCATTATTTTCTACCCAGACAGGGTGGCCCTCAGGAGCAATCCTTCTTTTATGCCTATGGTAGTATCCAGTGTGGCTCTTAACCAGACCATTCACCTGCCAACTTTCTTCCCAGATCCGCAGAACAAGGGGGAGTGGATTCTGAATTCATTGGAAGTACGCAGACCATTAAGATTGTACTAAACAGAACAAAATCTCTAAGAAAGACTGAGCAACTACTGGTGGCATTTGCTGCAGGATCAGAGGGGAAGGCTATATCAAAGCAGACTATTTCTAAATGGATAAGCCATTACATTTGTTTCTACTACTTGCATTATGGTAAACCTGTGCCCAAGGGGATCAGATCCCATTCCATCAGGGCTGGCTCTACTTCAGCAGCTTTTTCTCAGAGGAGTCCGTACCAGAGACATTCTAGAAGCTGCTACTTGGAGCTTAGTCCATATGTTCACAAAGCATTACCATTTACCTCTCTCTCCTAAATCCAGGGCAGGCTTTGCCACTGCAGTCCTGCGGGGCCTTAGCTGCTCCTAATGCTGTTTAGTTCCATCCTCCCATCCATAGCTTTGGGATTCTACCCAAATGTAATGACTGCAACAGTGAAACACAAAGAACATAGTACAGTTGTGCACACTTACCATAAATGTAGATGTTAGAGTGTATTCACTGTTGCAGTCCGGATTACCCACCCGCCAGCCCCCTTTCTATACCTTTTCTTTCCTTAACTATACTCAAAAGCCTTTGTGGTGTATTTGCTTTTAGTTGAAGGTAATTTTTAAGTTTCTAAAGTGCATTTATATATTTAGTTATATACATATATATTTTTGCTCCCCATTTGGGGGCACCTGACATCTGGGGCAAGAAAAACTGATTAAAATGGCATCGGCTGCATGGTTTATACCCCTGACGACCTGACATCATGGAAGAGGAGATGGCAACCGACTCAGGACCAAAGACTTTGTTGTTCAGGCCGACTAAGGGCAACCTGCCAGCAGATTCCCAAATGTAATGACTGAAACCGTGAAACATGAACATCTTCTGTCTGCTTGACTACTACAGTATAAATCTAATTCAACAATTGCATCTTTCATGTAAACAAGTTCAACCCAGATGGGATGCCAAATGAAATGACTGCAACAGTGAATACACTTGAACATCTACATTTATGGTAAGTGTACACTACTGTACTTTTCCAGTACGTGATATTGTTCTGGCCTCCCACAAACCATCCACCAAAAAACTCGAGACAAATGGAAGAAATTCTGTATTTGGTCTAAGAAAAGAAAACTAGATCCATATTCGGTTCCACTTACTGAAGTCCTTCACTATTTATCAAAATTTTTCGAAAATGGAGCTGCAGCTTCTACCATACAAGTTCATCTAGATACCATTTCAAACTTTCGTAATGGTTTTGGCAACACTCCCCTGGTTACTCACCGCTTATGCAAAACATTCCTGAAAGGAGTTTCTCACATCAGACCTCCAATAAAGCAGCCTATTTGAACCATGGATCCTCTTTTTACTACAGTCTTTGACTAAACCACCCTTTGAGCTTGCAACAAAATGACTTCAAATTCTTATGCAAGTCCCTTTTTCTGGTCGCCATCACGTCAGCTAGATGCATTTCAGAGCTCCACGCTCTCTGCATTAATCGGCCCTATCTTATCTTTCACAAGGACAGAGTATCACTCCAGATAAACACTGCCTTCTTCCCAAAGTCATTTAGGATTTCTCCATTAATCAAACTATTGACCTTCTGGTATTTTCCCAAATTTTACAAACAAAGGGGAATACTGTCTGCAAGTCATTGGATGTACATAGACTATTGATATTTTACCTGGACAGGACTCTGTGTGTAAATCAGACCAACTATTCATTTCATTTTCTGGTCCTAAAATGGGAAATTCTAATTCTAAAGTGACCTTATCTAAATGGCTTAGAGGCTGCATACTTCTCATTTATCATAATGAGAAAAAGCCTATATCACAGAAAATCAAAGCTCACTCTACCAGGTTGATGGCAACTTCTGTAGCCTTCCATTCTAGAGCCTCCATGGATGACATCTGTGCAGCAGCAACATAGGCTTCTCATACGTTTATTACTCCTTGCAAACTGGATCTGGTCTCCAGGTGTAGTGTGTCCTTTGGGTCTATAGTGGTCAGGAATATTCTTCCATGAGGGCCACCCAAGGAACAAAGGTAGCTGGGGACTCTGTCCCATCAGTGATGAATGGGATGAAGATTAACAACATCAGATGAAGTTATGTCTTACCATAATGTTCCATCTATGTTGTTGTTCATCCATTCATCATGTCCCACCCTCCGTCTCCCTCCAAAGGCTCCTGGGGGATACTTTGGGTCCAAGTGCTGTGTTAGAGCGCTTGCGCAGAAACTGCCTCTGCTTTACTGATAAAGGGCAAACTCGATCTGAGGTAACAGAGAAGGGTATCATGAGTGAAAGCTTAGCTCGAGAGTTTTTGGCTGGTGCAAGCTTGATACAAGGCTGGCTCGGTTCTGAGGACAGAATAGATTCCCATCGGTGATGAATGGATAAAGATCAACAAAACAAATGGAATGTTATGGAAAGACGTAACTTATTTTTGAGGGATCAATGCAGAGTTGCAAGTATGGAACAGAAAGCAGTCATCCTTGCAAATGATTGTCAAATTTCCTGTGAGAACAGCTAGTGCAATGTTAGGACATTACTGCCACCTCTTGTTTACTCTGAGATGATTTGACAAAGCTGCTTGTCTCTACTGGAGGTCACACAGGGGTCACTTTCCCCAAACCAACCCTCCCTGCCCTGTGATAAGAGAGCTGACTACAAGAAAAAGTGAAATCTTCAGCACTGAATAGAATAGTTTAAATAGTTTAATACAAGCAATAAAAGTAGGGCTTTTCCGATAGTCCTTCATCACTACATAAAACAGCATTCCAGGTTGTTAAATGCTTAAATCCAGACACATGATACCATAAGAGAGCAGACTATCAGCTGCTTTATCCTGTCTCCACCCCACCTAACCCTATCAGTGGCCAGAGTCCATTCCCAAATGTAAGTGCTTGTTATGCAAAGAGATGCCCTGCTTCTGCATTATTGGCCAGCACCCCCTTTGCCATGTTTGTAAGCTTTAAGTCCTGTAATCACATTTATCTTGTTTTGCTTGTTTTGGTATATCCTAGCTTTTTACTTCAAGAATGGTAAACCACGTTATGCTTAGAACATTGTAGGCTAAAGGCTTGGTTTCCAATTGCAATCACCCTTCTGTATTGTGGTTAAGGTCTGTATTGCTGCATATTGTGGTTAAGGACCACACTGTTTTGGGAACTTGACACACTGCTCTGTTCCAGTGTCCACCAAAGCTTTTGTACAGTCTGTTAATTCAAGGTAGTATCTCTGGAGTAGATATCAGGGTTTGGTCTTACTGACTTTGTGAAGCACAGTGCGATTCTGGAAGCTTTCTCTGTGCTGGCCATTCTGGATGCCATGCAAGCTCTTGACCATAGGCTGACAGCCATTAAATCATTTTATTCTGGTCTGTTTTTACTTGGAAAATCTTGTTTCTGGCCTGTGCTTCTGCAGGCAGTGTGTTTTCAATCCCTTTATTCATATCAGATGTTAGTGTTTCACTGTTGCAGTCATTACATTAGGGTAATCTGCTGGCAGGATGCCCTCAGTTGGCCTGAATTCCAGTGTGTTGGGTCCTGTGTCGGTTGCTGTCTCCTTTTCCATGACGTCAGGTCGTCAGGGGTATAAAACAAGCAGCCAACGCCATTTTGTTTAGTCTTTCTTGCTGTGCGGTGCCCGAAGCAGAAGCATTTCACAAGTGCCGGTCGGCCAACTCCTGAAATATTTGAGTTTCGGTTTCAGAACCGAAGTCTTAGCTAAGTACCCCGTTGGAGAAACTTTTTTATTGCTCCTTACCAGTGTCAGAAAAAGTTAATAATTGTATTACTTGTGGGAAGCAAATACCTCATAAGGATTTCCATTTATACTGTATTCCTTGCCTAGGCCCTGATCACAACGTGCCTGGCTGTCTGTTTTGTGCTAGATTTAACCAACGCACTTTTAAGCGTCTGTATAGTTTTGCCTCAAAGTATTTTGGAAACATTTAACTACCCAGAAATGTCGTTGGATAGCAATCCGACTACCGGAGTACATAAAAAATGCAAAGAAAAGGACAGAGATGGACAGGTCGAGGTCCAAAACCAACGACAAAGCTTCTCCTAAGCCAATCGCCGGTACTCGGTGAGGTGCTTTCCGCAGTCCCTGATACCCACTACTTTCGAGTTGCAGGCCCCTACTGAAACCCATGTGGAGTCCAGCATGCCGCAAGATACTCAAAGTATTGGACCCACGGATGTATCTCCCTCAGATGGTTCTGGAGCCGCTGAGCAGGGACTGGCTTCTGAGGGTGTATTCAGACCTCAACATTTTTGTATCAAACAGATGACAGCTGCAAAACCAAAGACAAAAGCAACTTCTAAAACTAAAAAACCAATGCATGAGCCATGTGCACAGGTCGCTATGCCTAAAAAACAGATGATCAAAATGGCTGAAAACCTTATTACCTTGATCAGGGGTTCCCATTCACCTCCTGATAAGAGGCCTAGGCAAGACACTGATTATGAATCTTCAGATCAGGTTTCTGTTTCTTCTGATTCCTCTTCTGATCAGGAATTATCTATACCTCCCTATGAGGATTCTGATGCAGAGGAGTCTATACCATCTGCATCACCTCCTGAGGATTATTCATTTGGAGAAACCTTGCATACTTTGAGGGAGCATTTTCACTGGGAGAGACAAGATTTCTCAGAATCAAGAATCTCAGGGATTTCCTTCTCCCTCAGCACAGGCCTTTAGCAGTACCCCCTGTTTTAGACATTGTGGATGATGTGTTTTCGGAGTCGAGCTTGACCCCTGACTCCTTACCTCTGGCTCCCAGCAAGCCTGACATATTACAGGGTCCGTGTCTCACAAATTTTTTAGAAACCCTGCTGCTGATCCTGAAACTATTTCACAGGGTCCAAAGGGAGTTAAGGCCTCAACAGCAAAAAATCCTACCCCCTCTGACAGATTCAAGGGCACTGGATAGATGGTGAAAAAAGGTTTATACATCTGCAACCTTGGCAATTAGGGCCGTAAACTGCCAGTTTCATATGCTCGAGTATCAACAACATGTTATGGGATTGCTGAAACAGAAAATGATGATTTCTGAATGTGCAGAAAATAAAGAATTGCAGGAATTATTGCATGCAGCTGAAAAGGTTGGAAAACATACTTTGCAATGTGGTTTTGATTCCTTAAAGGCCTCCTGCAGGGCTGCAGTTACTGGATCTGTGATTAGGAGGCATGCCTGGCTAAAAGAGCAAAATTTGCCTGATCGTGTTAAAGCTAAATTACTGGATACACCTTAGCATGATAATCTGGTATTAAGGCAGAAGAGGTTTTAAAGAAAATGGAAGACCAAGCTAAGTCTATGCAAACTGTAAAAGACTTCTTACAAGTGCAGCCACTAAGATTCAGTAGACACTGGCCTACAAAAAACTGGTAGTTTCCTGTGTCAGACAGAGCTCCAAGGGGCAAATTCAGACGCCCTAAGGGTTCCAGATACCAGGCACAAGATTCATACAGGTCAAAGCAATGGGGCACTTCTACCTCCAAATCTGGAGGAGATAAAGTGCAAACCTACAGAAAACCATCCCAATGACTTCCCTCTGCCTTCACCAAGCACTTAACTTTTGGCCGCACCCTTAGGGGTAAAATTAGCAATTTTTGCTCAAAATTGGCAGTTAATAACCCAGGACAAGTGGGTACTAAACATAGTATCACAGGGATACAGATTCCATTTCCATACTCTGCCAATGGCAAACGGTTGGCCGGATCTGCCAAAAAATCAATGGGCAGAGGCACAGAAACAGGTTATGTCCCTCATGGGTATGGGGGCCATTAAGCCAGTACCAGAACAGGAAAAAGGACAAGGTTTTTACTCTACTGTTCTTGGTACCCAGAAAGGACAATGCCTGGCAGCCAATACTGGATTTATCGATTTTGAACACATACCTGGACATTCCAAAATTCAAAATGCTGACTTTGCAGCAGCTTCTGCCCATGCTGGGCAAGAATGCTTGACTGGTGACATTAGACCTAAAAGAGGCATACCTGCATGTCCCAATAACGCAATCGTGCAGAAGACACCTCAGATTCAAGGCTGGCTTAATGTATTACCAATTCTCTGCACTACCCTTTGGCTTATCTACTGCGCCCAGGGTCTTTACAAAGTGCCTGGCACCAGTAATTGCTTTTTGTAGACAAAAGTATACAAATATATCCTTACTTGGACGACTGTCTCATTCAAGCAGAGAACAAGGACATTCTTCAACACCTGGCGTTTGTGAAAAGGTTTCTAACATGCCTAGGGTACACAATAAACGAAAAATCACAACTGGTATCCTCTCAAAAAATAACATTCCTGGGTGCAAGCTTGAATATAACTGCCCAGATGGCTTACCTCACAGCAGACAAGGACAACTGACCACTTACTTCAAACTGGCAACAAAAACCCAGGTATCTGCAAGACAAACTCTGCAGGCTTTGGGCTTCATGGCATCCTGCATCCTACTGATTCCATAAGCAAGACTGCATATGAGGAAACTTCAGTGGTACCTAAGAAGTTTATGGAGTCAACATTGTCACAGTCTGGAAACAATGATTCCTCTCATTCCCTGCCTACAGCAGGAGTTTCTATGGTGGGCAAAGGCATGTCACCAAAATATGGGACGGGCCTTCACTCTACCCTCTGTCAGCCAAACCTTAACAGATACATCAGATTATGCCTGGGGGGCCCACATGGGAAAATGCATTCAGGGCATATGGACCCCAAAACAAATGCATCTACATATCAACCAAAAAGGTGCTAGCTGTTCAAAATGCCCTGACAGCCTTCAAGGACTTACTTCATCCAGGACAACTACTGACAGACGGGACAACACCACAGTTATGTGGTATATAAACAAGCAGGGGGGCACGCACTCATACCCCCTTTGCAGATTAGACATGGCAGTGTGGGATACAGCTTTGACTTACCAAATAAATCATCAAGCTCAATTCCTGCCAGGAAAACAAAATACTCTGGCAGACGATTTAAGCAGAAACCTTATGGACCCTCACAAGTGGAAACTAGATCCACAAGTCTTCAGCATGATAAAGAAATGGGGGAGCCCAGACATGGATCTATTTGCCTCTCCTCAAAATTATTAATTGAAAAGCTTCTGCACAAGGACTTATCACAGACAAGCATGGAAAGTGGACGCCCTATCCTTCAGTTGGAAAAACCTATCAGTTTACGCCGTTCCTCCACTGCCTCTTCTTCCAAAGGTCCTACTAAAAGTCAGACGAGAAACCAAAGAGACTGGCCCCGCCAATACTGGTACCCAATCCTAAAGAGCTTCTCTCAATACCCAGCCTGGACCTTACCTCAAAGACCTAAACTACTGTCCCAGCAAAATAATCAGATCCTGCACAATCAACTCCAAACACAACCTGGCAGCATGGCTGATCATGTAGTTATACAAACAACACCTCTCAGTAAAGCTGTGATGGATGTCATTTTGGAAGCCAGAAGGCCTAGTACTAGAAAATGTTATGCTGACAAATGGAACAGATTCTGTGCTTGGAATCGAGCACAAGGAATTGATACAGCAGAACCAAATATTCCTCAGATATTACAATACTTGACTGAGATGCTTGACAAAGGCCTATCTTTCTCATCAATTAAAATCCATGCCTCTACCATTTAAGCTCATTACAATACTCTCATCCTTTATCTTAGAGGAGCCAAAAATTTAAGGCCTCCTAGAAGATCACCAATACCTGCATGGGACCTCAATTATGTGTTGGAAAAGCTCACTCTGCCTCCATTTGAACCAGCTGCTACTGCTGATATAAAGTTCTTATGGAAAACAGCTCTGCTACTAGCAATTACTTCAGCAAGAAGAGTCTCAGAGCTACAGGCCCTCATGGCTGTGGAGCCTTTTATCATATTTTACCCAGACAGGGCCTCTGAGGACAAATCCTACATTTATGCCTAAGGTGGTTTCCAATGTGGCTCTTAAAAGTATTCATCTGCCAAACTTTTATCCAAATCCGCAGAACAAGGGGGAGAGAATTCTGCATTCCTTGGACGTACACAGACAGCTAAGATTCTACATGAGCAGGACTTGAAGCTCTAAGAAAAACTGAGCAATTACTAGTGACATATGCTGCTGGATCAGAAGGAAAGGCTTTTTCAAAGTAGATAAGCCACTGCATTCGTTTCTGCTACTTACACCATGGCAAACTTGTGCCCAAGGGCATTAGGTCTCATTCCACCAGAGCTGCAGCTACTTCAGCAGCCTTTCTCAGAGGAGTACCAACCAAAGACATTCTAGAGGCTGCTACTTGGAGTTCTGTACACACCTTTACAAGGCATTATCATTTGCCTCTCTAAGTCCAGGGCAAGCTTTGCCACTGCAGTTCTGCAGGGCCTTATAGCCGCACCTAATGCCGTTTAGCTCCAGCCTCCCAACCATAGCTTTGGGATTCTACCCAAATGTAATGACTGCAACAGTGAAACACGAAGAACATAGTACAGTTGTGTACACTCTACATAAATGTAGATGTTCAAGTGTATTCACTGTTGCAGTTCAGGTTACCCGCCCCGCCATCCCCCTTTCATTCTGGAGTTTCTTTCCTTCTCTATCTTCTACAATCTATGTGGCATATTTCCTTATAAATGAAGGTAAAGTTTATATTGATGCATGTATATATATTTTTGCTACCTTTTTGGAGGCACCTGACATCTGGGGCAAGAAAAACTAAAGAAAATGGCGTTGATTTCTGGGTTATGAAGCATCGGTCAGACTTTCTATGTTAAGACCAGTACAGGCTGCCAGAACTACATCTGTAGAGGGCATGCTTTACAGAAGCAGTCTGAAGTAGCACTCCCTCCCAAAGCGTGGATGATCAAAAATCAGTGTTTATCCCCACATTGGTAGCCCAGAATGTATAGTACCAAAACAAGTACAGCATGAGTGTGCTATCCTTTAGATGAGATGCTCATAGGTGGTTGGTTACTAGGCCGTTAACCCAAGAGCTATTTAAGCCTATCCAGGCCAACTCCAAAGTCACTGAAATGTTGCTGTTAATAACTCGGGGAATGTTCGTTAACAAGATGGGCTTTACACACGCGTATATATTCACAAGCTGCCCCTATTCAATTAAGGCCATAAGTGCCAAACAAGGGATAAATCTGCAGTTTCCCATCCTTTGGTCCAAGTTGCATTTAAATAGGGTTAGGGATGAGCTTTGCTCCATATAGACGAGAAGCCAGTTTCGGAGAAGAGGATATCTTTGAGACACACACCCATCCTGCAAAGCGTACTGTTTTTGCATTTCCAGATCCCTGACACTTGGGTCTACTTTTACGAGTACAATATGTTTTAAACCAGGATTCCATCTGCCTGAGGTGACGGGAGGGGTGGATGTGAAAGATTCCATGGCAGCTGTAGAAGAAAAGGATTTCCTCAGTGTTTTGGCCAGATTTCCCCCGGATACCAGCTATTATTTCATTTGAGTTAGAATGCTGAAGAAAACTAAGAGGCTTCCTTTCCAGGCTGATGTTCTTCGTGTTTCACTGTTGCAGCCATTACATTTGGGTAATCTGTTTGCAGGTTGCCCTCAGTCAGCCGGTTTAACAAAGTCTTGGGTCCTGCATCGGTTGCTGTCCCTTCTTCCATGACGTCAGGTCGTCAGGGGTATAAAACATGCAGCCAATGTCATTACATCAGTCTTTCTTGCCGTGTGGTGCCCGAAGCAGAAGCAGTTCACAAATGCCGGTCGGCAGACTCCTGAAATTTTCGTCCGAGTTTCAGAACCGAAGTTTTCAACTTAAAGCTAAGTACCCCGTTTGGGAAACTTTTTCTTGCTCCTCCCGATGTCAGTAAAAATTAATTGCATTACTTGTGGAAAGCAAATACCTCATAAAGATTTTCATTCGTACTGTATTCCTTGCCTAGGCCCTGACCACTATGTACCTTGCTTTTGGTTTTGTGCTTTATTTAATCAGTGCACTATCCTTCGATATATTTTTGCCTCTAAATATTTCGGTTCTCTGTTTAATTATCCAGAAATGTCGGTTAGCCATCCGACTACCAGGATTCCAAAAAAAGCAAAGATAAAGACAGAGACAGGCCGCCGTGGTCCAAAACTGCCGACTACGCTTCTCCTAAGCCAGTCGCCAGGTCGCCGATACTCTGGCGCTTTCGCAGCCCCTGATACCAGTTACTTCTGATTCGCCTCTATCGAGACCCATTCGGAGTCTGGTATGCCGTGAGATACTTCAACTATGGAACCCGTGGATGTCTCTACCTTGGATGGGTCCAGAGCCGCTGTGCAGGCACTAGCTTCTGAGGGTGTATGCATGTTAAATCGACACCTCTATTACTAAGGCCTAAGTCTCGATCCATGTCTAAAAAAACCGACGCTCAGGCCCCTATGCCTAAAAAAACAAATTATTAAAATGGCTGAAGATCTAATAACTCTAATCGGGGGTAGTTAACCCCCCCCCCCCCCAAGAGGCCTAGGGCTGAGCTTGATTATGAATCTTCTGATCAGGATACTGTTTCTTCTGACTCTTCTGATGACCTGGATTTGTCCATGCCTACTTATGAGGATTCTTGTGCAGAGGATTCTATTCCCCCTGCTTCCCCTCCTGAGAATTTTTCTTTTGGAGAAACTTTACATACTTTAAGGGAGCATTTCCACTGGGAAAGCCAGGAATTTTCAGATTCAAAAACGAGGCTGAAAGATTTTCTTCTACCTCAGCATAGGCCTTTGGCTGTACCTCCTGTACTAGACACAGTTGATGTGTTCTCAGAATCCAGTTTGGCCCCTGATTCCCTGCCTCCTGCTCCTAGTAAACCTGACAGATACTACAGGGTTCCTAAGTCCCACAAGTTCCTTTTCAAAAGTCCTGTTGCAGGTCCAGAGACTATTTCTCAGGGGCCCAAGGGCATTAAGGCTTCTACTGCTAAAAATCCTACCCCTTCTGATAGAGACTCCAGGGCGCTGGATAGATGGGGTAAAAAGGTTTATACTTCTGCAACCTTGGCAGTCAGAGCTTTAAACTGCCAATTTCATATGTTAAATTATCAGCAACATGTTATTGGACTGCTTAAACAGAAAATGATGTTGATTCCTGACTCTGTGGAAAATAAAGATTTGCAGGACTTAATGCATTCTGCTGAACAAGTTGGAAAACATACTTTGCAATGTGGTTTTGATTCTTTTGAGACCTCTTGCAGAGCTGTTGTTACTGGGTCTGTGCTTAGAAGGCATGTTTGGCTTAAGGAACCATCTTTGCCTGATCATGTTAAAGCTAAATTGTTGGATGCTCCTTTAAATCAGGACCACCTGTTTGGCAGCAAGGCTGAAGAAGTTCTTAAAAAGATGGAAGATGAAGCTAAATCTATGCAAACTGTTAAAGATTTTTTTACAAGTGCAACCTCCTAGATTTAGTAGGCACTGACCTACTAAGAATTGGTCCTTTTGAGTCCCTTCCAGGTCCTCTCAAGCCAAACCCAGACACAGTAAAAACCCCAGGTTTCAGTCCTAGGGGACTCTCAGAACTAAGCAGTGGGGGGCCTCCACTTCCAAATCTGGAAATAACCAGACACCCCCCTATGGTAAACAGTCTCAATGATTTCCTTTTAAAATTCCCAAGCACTTATATTTTAACCGCCCCTTTGAAGGGGGAAAGATTGCTCTTCATGCAAAGAACTGGGAACTCATAACCCAGGACAAATGGGTTTTAAATGTAGTGTCCCAGGGATACAGATTTCATTTCCACACGTTGCCAACACCAAATGGGTGGCCAGACCTGCCCCCAAATCAGTGGGCAGAGGCTCAAAAACAAGTACTGTCCCTCTTAAGCATGGGGGCTATTTAACTGAAAAAGGACAAGGTTTCTACTCCAGACTTTTCCTGGTACCCAGAAAAGACGCATCATGGCGTCCAATCCTGGACCTGTCTACTCTAAACACCTTACTGGAGGTTCCAAAATTCAAGATGCTGACTCTTCATTTACTTCCTATGCTAGGCAAAGACGCCTGGTTGGCAACTCTAGATTTAAAAGAGGCATACCTGCACATCCCAATCAGGGAATCTTGCAGAAGATACCTACGCTTCAAAATAGGCTACACGCATTATCAGTTTTCTGCACTGCCCTTTGGCTTGTCTACTGCGCCCATGGTATTCACAAGTGCATGGCTCCAGTTATTGCATTTTGCAGGCAAAGAAGTATTCAAATACACCCATACCTGGACGATTGTATAGTATAATTCAGGCAGAAAACCAGGGCATACTTTTAAATCTGGCGTTTGTACAAAGGGTTCTAACTTGTTTGGGGTACACCATAAACTAAAATAAATCAACTGGTACCCTGCCAACAAATTACATTCCTGGGTGCAAGCTTGAATACAACCGCCCAGATGGCTTACCTCACGCCAGAAAAGTAAATTCATTTGGTAACCTACTTTCAAACAAGTGGAGACACAAATCCTGCTATCTGCAAGACAAATACTGCAAGCCTTGAGGTTCATGGCCTCCTGCATTCTTCTAATTCCATATGCAAGACTGCATATGAGGAAACTACAGTGGTATCTAAAAAGTCTATGGAGTCAACATTCTCACAGCCTGGAAACGATTCCCATCATACCTTGCCTACTCCTGGAGTTCCTCTGGTGGGCAGAGACCTGCCACCAAAACAAGGGACTACCATTCACGCTACCCCCTGCTGCCCAAACCCTAACTACAGATGCATCAGACTATGCATGGGGGGGCTCACTTGGCAGGGAAGTGCATTCAGGGCAAGTGGAACCCAAATCAAATGCACCTTCATATCAATCAAAAAGAAATGTTAGCGGTACAGAATGATCTGACAGCCTTCAAGGACTACATTCTTCCAGGACAACTAATGGTAAAGACGGACAACACCACCGTTATGTGGTACATAAACAAGCGGTGGGTTACACATTCCTACCCCCTCTGCAGACTAGCTATTGCATTGTGAAACACAGCCTTGAGCTACTAAGTGCATCTACAAGCTCAATTCCTGCCAGGAAAATTGAATACACTGGCAGACTGACTAAGCAGAAACCTCATGGACCCACACGAGTGGAAACTGGAACCAAGGATTTTCAACATGTTGACAAGCGAATGGGGGAAGCCCATACATAGATCTAATTGCCTCCCCCAGAACTACCAGTTGGACAAGTTTTGCACAAGAATTCCCCACAAACAAGCCTGGAAAGTGGATGCTCTGTCTTTCAGCTGGAAAAAAAACTGTCTACGCCTTCCCCCTGCTGTGCTGCCTCTGCTCTCCAAAGTTCTACTAAAAGCCAAACAGGACAAACCAAGGATGATCTTGATTGCTCCAGACTGGCCGTGCCAACACTGGTACCCCCTCCTGCGCAGTGTCAGTTATCTCCATGTCACCTGCCTCAGACTCCTTCCCTGCTGTCTCAGCAGGAGAACCAAGTTCTGCACCCTCTGCTTCCAACATTGAACCTTGCAGCCTGGCTAATCACTTAAATTCACCCCTATCCTCCCTCAGCAAACCTGTGATGGATGTCATCTTAGAGGCAAGGAGACTTAGTACTAGAAAATCTTATGCTGAAAAATGGAAAAAATTCTGTGCGTGGAACCAGTCTAAAGAGATGAGCACATCGGCGCCCAATTTACCTCAGATTTTGCAGTACTTCACAAGGGCCTGTCCTTTTCTTCCATTAAATTCCACACCTCAGCCATTTCAGTTCATTATAACACAGAGCCCTCCCCTCTTCTCTCATCCTCTGCTCAAGCAGTACCTCAGAGAGGTCAAAAACGTGAGACCACCCAGGGAGAGTTCCAACCCCTGCCTGGGACCTTAACTTTGTATTGGAGAAACTCACTCTACCTCCTTTCGAGCCAGCTGCTACTGCAGACTTAAAATTTCTTTATTGGAAAACACCTTTCCTTTTAGCAATCACTTCAGCTAGAAGGATATCTGAATTACAGGCTCTTATGGCAGTGGAGCCTTTCATCATCTTTAATGCGGACAGGGTGTCACTCAGGACCAATCCATCCTTCATGCCCAAGGTGATATCCAGTGTGGCTCTTAATCGGTCCATTCATTTGCCAACCTTCTTTCCCAATCCACAGAACAAAGGGGAACGGATTCTGCATTTCTTGGATGTGCACAGACAACTTAGATTCTATTTGGACAGGACTAAACCTCGAAGAAAATCAGAACGACTGTTGGTAGCATTTGCTGCAGGGGCAGAGAGGAAGACTATTTCAAAACAAACCATTTCTAAATGGATAAGCCATTGCATTAATTTCTGCTATAAGCACCATGGAAAACTTATTCCCCAGGGGATCAGATCTCACTCCACCAGGGCTGCATCTACTTCTGCAGCCTTTCTCATAGGTGCTCCCACCAGGGACATCCTAGAAGCTGCTACTTGGAGTTCTGTACATACTTTCACCAAGCATTATCATTTGCCAATTTTCTCTAAATCCAGAGCTTTGCCACTACTGTCTTGCAGGGCCTTATTGCTGGCCCTAAACAACTCCCATCCATAGCTTTGGGAATCTACCCAAATGTGTAATGACTGCAACAGTGAAACACGAAGAACATAGTACAATTGTGTACACTTACCATAAATGTAGATGTTCGAGTGTATTCACTGTTGCAGTCCTGGTTATCCTCCCTCCGGCCCCCTTACTTCTTATGGCTATACTTCTACCTTCCTTTACTATGCTTAAAAGCCTTTTTGGTGTATCTGCTTTTTGTTGGAGGTATACATTTGTGTTTTTGCTTATTTGCTCCCCATCGGGGGGGGGGGGGCACCTGACATCTGGGGCAAGAAAGACTGATGTAATGATGGCTGCATGTTTTGTACCCCTGACGACCTGATGTCATGGAAGAAGGGACAGCAACTGACGCATGACTTAATCAGGCCGACTGAGGGCAACCTGCAAGCAGATTACCCAAATGTAATGACTGCAACAGTGAACACACTCTAACATCTACATTTATGGTAAGTGTACACGACTGTACTTTACTGTGACTTGAATAGGGATGTATTTATCTGAAATACTACATTTTAAACTTTTGGAGGTTAACCATGGCAATGACAGTTGCCATTTGTCCTGTGAACCCCTTCCTGTAGGCATATTTTTGGGAGCAGACCGTTCATTCTTTGGGGCAGTTCTGTAAAGAAAATTGGAAATCCCTGCCTTCTGGAAGAGGTTGACAATTATAAGTACCAAATGCTGACTTATTTAGCAGGTTTAATGTTTTTAATAACTGCAATGTAAAACATTGTCAAGAGTTTAATTGAAAAAAACATTGTGCGATTCATGGCATTGGTAAACTCCATTGTTGACATTCTTGTGAATAGGTTTTATTTAGCTGTTTCACAGAAATGAGTCTTGGCGGCATCACTCTGCATTGCCGTGTTTTGTCGAAAATTGTAAGCTCTAAACACAGCCATATTTCAGTCAGTGTGTGTCTGAAATATAATGAATTAATTTAGTTATGTTTGTGTTTAGTTTATATTTCTAGCACATTTAGCACATTTTGTTGGTCTTCAGTTCCATCTTGCTGTGATTGAGCCACAAGGGCAAGTGTGTCCGAGTCGTGTCTGACAGGGTGATGTCCACAAACACTGGTGGATAATGAGCAGTAAATCTGACAGCAGCTGTTGTGGAAGTTTAATGGGTGGAATTGGTAGAATTTAAGGCTGGTTGCTAAGTACTGTGATGAATCTTTCTAAAGTCTAAACTAACAAAGCATGTAAGTGTGAAAAAAAAAATCCTGTTGCATTTTGGTCTACCTACTTCTGGAGACCCCTTGAATATAGTGTGCTTTTTGAAAGACCTACCTGGTGGTTATGGTATGCAGATCAGGAAGGGAAAAGCCTGAATTGTTAATTGGGATGTCCATTTAGTTTGTGTCCTGTTTTTCAGCAAAGGCCTGGGAAGAACATCTTCCCTACAGTGCAGTGTATTAGATTGTACAAGTGACTTTGTGCAAGTATGGCAATACATTAAAGCACATTTAATCTTGAATTGACTTGGTTAAAATATAGGCAAAATTATGTAACTTTGAAAATGGGTTACAACTAGTTGTGTCATTTGTCAAGTTGCACATTAAGTTCCTCGGGTAGAGATGACCATAGCTTTTTAAAATATGAAAAGGAGTTTGTCAGTGTAATGGGTTTTGATAACATATTACAAGTGTTTAGCAGTATGAGCAGCAGGTACTGTGGTGATCTTCGTGTTTTACTGTTGCAATCATCACACTTGGGTTGTCTGCCTGCAGGTAGCCCTCAGCCCGAATACCAGAGCCTTGGGATTTTTGCGTCGGATGCTGTCTCCTCTTCCATGACGTCTGGTCATTACGGATATAAAACATGCCACCGACGCCATTACATCAGATTTTCTTGCCGAGCGGAGCCCGAAGCAGTTTGCAAGTGCCGGTTGGCCACTACCTGAAATTTTCGTTAGAGTTTTAAACCCGAAGTCTTCTAAAGCGAAGTACCCCTTTGGGGATCCTTTTTTCTTGCTCTAACCGATGTCAGCAAAAGTTAATGGTTTTGCCTGTGGAATGCAAATACCTCAGATTTTCATTCTTACTGTGTCACCTGTTCAGGCCCAGACCATGATGTTCCTCGCTGTCGGTTTTGTGTCCTGTTCAACGCCTTAACTATTCGTTGTCGGGCTATCTTTGTCACGGAATTCTTTCGCTCTCGTTCTCCGTATTCCAAAATGGCTTTGATAAGCCATCCGACTGCCAATCTTCTGAAAAACATGAGAATAAAGACAGCATAGGTCCAAAACCGCAGCTGATGCTTCATTAAGCTAGTCACCAGTCCGCCAGTACTCAGTGAGGTGCTTTCGCAGCCCCTTGTACCTGCTTCTACAGATTTGCAGGCCTCTACTTAGACCCATTTGGAGTTCAGTATGCCACGAGATGCTTCTTCGACTATGGAACCTGTGGATGTCTCTACCTTGGATGGGTCTGGAGCTGCTGTGCAGGCACCAGCTTCTGAGGGTGTATTCAGACCTTCCTTTGTTCGTATTAAACAGACTAGCAAGGCCAACACAAGTTATGTGGAACTTTGCTAGTAGTACACTAGAAAACTTGAGCTAAACTAAAGAAAATGGCAGTCTGAGAGCAAAGACTGACATTAGAAATGCAGTGAAAAGAAATAGCAAGAGTTGAAAAAGCTAATAAGAAGTAAATGTGTCTTGATTAAGTAGCATTGTTGAAAGTCAGCTTTGTCATAGAGGGTTTGCGTTTAACTTAATGAATGAAATTAAATATCTTATTAAAAGTGTAATGGAAGTGTGCTACCTCAAACATCACGTAACTACGTAGCCTAATAATCTTACTAGCCATAGTTTTAAATAGTGTGCTGTACAGAGTGAGCGCATCATTTCCTTAATTCTGGATTCTGTTTTACGTGTACAGCTAGTGGTACGTTAGCATGTAACAGATTAACAGTTTAGCTGATGTTTGTAGTGCATGTTATAACATTAGTATGTGTATTAGTACAAGGCTACAAGCATCAGTTAACATAGAACAGTAGCACATGCAAAAGTGGCAGTTTACAGGTACTGTATAATGCTATTGAAGAAGGAAAGCACTTTTAATGAACATGTAAAGTGTATTAATTGGAAGATATCTGTAGTTAGTATAGCAGATGATATGTAGTCCTATCTCGCCTACATTCTTACCTGTGGGTTCGGAGCCGAATATCCGCTCTGACTCGGCCGATTTTACTAGCTCAAAGTCTCTCATTGGCTGGGCTAAGTGGGTATCCCATGGTGCACTGCTCCATATCCCCAGATCTCGTTTGCCGCTTGTGTAGCATGGACGTGGTCTCGCTTGGCTGTGGCTAAGTACCTTCTTTTTTGCTATTTCTCTTAGAGAAATTTGATATTTCATACCCAAAAGCTGTTTTGATAGCTATTTCTTGTTGCTGTGTTTGAATGTGGTAGTTGTGTTTTTTGGTATCCCTAACTGTTCTAGCGGGCTAGGCCCATTTTAGAGGACCTAGTCCCTCCCCTCTGTTAAACTTTTAGTGTGGTTGTGTTTGTCTGTGTGTCCCCTAGAAGAACCGTTTCAGTTAGAGGTTCTTAGATTGTGTCGAGTAGAGTTTTTTCTGGTGTTTCTACTTTGTGTGTTGTTCCCGCCCTTTTTTGTGATTTGTGTCTAGGTGGTTTCGCTTAGCGCTAGTTATAAGATGTTTAAGGATCAGAAGGAGCATAAGCCTTCTGGCTTTAAAAAATGTTCCAAGTGTGTATATAAGATGTCCATCATGGATGGACACTGTGTGTGTACTGTCTTGGAGTCATCCATTTACAGGAGTCGTGTAGCTTTTGCTACGCGTTCAGTCCTAGGGTGCTCCAGGAAAGGAAAAATAAATTAATATTAAAGGGACTTCTAAAACCATCGTTTGAGGAAGCTGTAGACTCTGCTTCCAGTTCTCAGTCAAAATCCAAAGCTTCCAAGGCTAAGAAAAGGTCACCGGCTCCATCTGCCTGTTCGGAGCCTCCGGAGAAGATTACTGTATTGGATTCTACCTCCTTGGCTCCACTGTCCTCGGGGCCGCAGGAGGTATCACTGTTAACCAAATTGGCGCCGGCTCCTATCATTCTTGAACCCATTCGGAGCCGGTCACCTGACGAGATCCCAATCTCCATCGCTCTCCTCCAAATCCTCCAGGCTTTCTGATTTGGATGTTGGTAGGGAGGTGCAGAGGCTGCTGCAGTTGACGGTGTTGGCTAAATTGTTCTCTGCTCCGGAGCCAGTTCCTATGACCGTTTTGATGATTCCTCCTCCGAGCACATCCTTGTCGGGGCCGGTATGCTCCGCTCCGAGTGATGTTCCTGTGCCGGCTTCGATACCCCCTCAGGGTCTGTCGGTGCCGACCTCTGCTCAGACCATGTCTGTTCCATCCACAGGGTTCGGGACTCTGGTCTCTTCAGTCGGGCCTGAGGGGGATACTTCTGGACATCTGTCAGTTCCAGGTCTCCCACTCTGTGCATTGGCTCATGGGATCCTGGTCGTGGCCTCGGAGGCCCGTCCGGTCCTCTGACTCAGGGGAACTGGCCTTCGAGGCCATGCGGAGCGCGCTGGCCAGATCGTCCACTACATCCCCCGGGTCGGTCATTCTGTCCCCCACCACCCCGTCGAGAGCTTCTGATAATCTCCTAATCATGGACAGTAGAGCACCAGGCCTGAAGGATACCCCCACGAGCGGTCCCCAACTTTCTGATGGTCTCCCAGAGTTCCTGCCTGAGGAGCCTCCTAGAAAGAAATTGTGCAAGAGGAAGCACATAGACTCCTCCCAGGATGAGTCTCTCACCTTCGATACTGACCTCAAGGAATTGGAAGGGTCCCCCAAGTCATCCTCTGATGTTTCCTTCTCCGATATCCTGGAGATACTGAAACAGAGGTGACTGGCCTTCCAAAGCTCCTTCCGATGAGGAGTCAGTATTCCTTAAGGCTTTTGGCGCTCAACCCTCAGCCTCCTGGGTGTCTCTACCCTTCAACGAACTTTTTGACCTCATTTGTCGAAGAGTGTGGGAAAACCCTGATACTGTGGAGCCCTGTGCCCAGGCGTCCCAACAAATTCCTTTCTGCCCCCAGGGCAAAGAGTTTCTGTCAAAAGGAGTCCCTGTAGATGCCATGGTGGTGGCGGCAGCCACCCAGAAGGAAGTAGCAGAGTCTTCTTCATCCGTCCATCCTCCTAACAAGGAGTCTAGGACCATAGATCGGTACGGGAAGCGTACCCTATCTTCAGCAACCTTCACTCTAAGGTCGCTGAATTATCTGTCTCACTTCACCCGGCTCCAGAGAGGTCGTCTCAAAGAGTTGAGAGATGCTCTTGCGGGTAACATACCTGAGGCGGTGGTTCAGACAGTTAATGCCCAGGTCTCTACCCTCAAATCCATTGCTAACTCATCCATGTGGCTCATTTCGTATGCAGCTGAGGGAGCGAGTAGGGCAGCAAGCTCAGGGGTCGCCCTTAGGCAAGCCTGGCTGTGCCTGTGTCACTTTGCGGAGGCCTTCAAGTTTTCCTTCACTGACGCCGCATTTGACAGTTTCTCCTTGTTTGGGACCAAAGTGAAAGACACCCTCACTAGGTGCAAGCAAGAGGGAAAGACCCTGTCTGCCATAGAGGTCCGTTTTTCCCTTCTAGGCCTTATCCCAAGGTCCAGTGGGGGGGTGGTTCAAGAAATCAGAGTTTTTTTCCTGCCGCACAAGATGAATCCCCCTCCAGAGGCAGGGGAGGGGGGGTTATTCAGGGAGACGTCGCCCCAGAGGCAGAGGGGGGCCCCCGCAATTCCGGAGACAGCGACTCCTTCCGTGGCTCTCCATACTCTCATTCCTGAGGGTGTGCCCGACTGCGCTTAGCTGGAGCCGGTCGTGGGTCGAATTTCCTTATACCCGGAAGCCTGGGAGAGCATTACCCAGGACCGATGGGTATTGCGGATAATTTCCGTAGGTTACCTCATTCCATTCTCTTCAGTACCCCCGCCAGTCAGAAAAATCCCAGACATTCCACCCAGTCAAAGGGATCAAGCAGCCTCAGAGGTCTCGCACCTGCTAGAAAAAGGAGCCATCCAACGTGTCCCCTCAGACCAAATCGGATTAGGGACTTAAGATTCTTTTTGGTGCCGAAAAGAACAGGGGACCTGAGACCCATACTAGATTTCCGTCAACTGTCACGTACACAAGTCCAAGTTCCATATGGTCACACTACAATCTATTCTCCCATTGTTGGGAGAGGAGGTATGGATGTGCTCCATCAAACTCAAGGATGCTTACTGCCATGTCGAAATGGACAGAGCATCCAGGAGTCACCTATGCTTCCGGCTGGGAGCCAATCACTTCCAGTTTCGAACCCTGCCCTTTGGTCTCACCACAGCCCCCAGGGTGTTCACCAAATGTATGGCGGTGGTGATGGCTCACCTGAGACGTCAGGGATTCCAGGTGTTTCCGTACTTGGACGACTGGCTCCTTACCGTCCCCAACAAGCATCAGCTAGTTCAGACCAGGGATGCTACCATCAATCTGTCACCAGTTGGGCATAACAGTAAACTGGGCAAAATCTGCCTTATTGCCCTCACAGCGTGTCACCTTTATAGGAGCAGATTTAGACACCATTCGAATGCGAGCATTCTTACCACAAAGGATCACAGTATTACAACAACAAATAGACATGCTGCTGCCCCTGAGACAAGCGAAGGCAGACTGGTTCTCCAACTCCGAGGGACCATGGCAGCAACTATCATGTTGGTCCCTGTAGCGAGATTACACATGACTTATTCAATGGCTCCTCTTTGTTCAAGGGTCTCTCCAAAGACTCCCACTATCTCATCCCATCTTACTCACGGACAGGTGCAAGCAGGACCTCCGTTGGTGGCTGTGCACCAACAATTTGAATGGGGGAAAGCCCTTCGTTCCACCCGTCCCTGTTGCCACGGTGACCACGGACGCCTCCCAGATGGGGTGGGGGGGCATTATCTTGGCAGGACAGTCCAAAGTACGTGGCAGGAACATGAGATACATTTGCATATAAATGTCCTAGAGATGAGAGCAGTGCTTCTTGCATTGCAGGCACTTCAGAAAGTTCTTCCTCTAGGGACTATTGGGATACCCTCAGACAACATGTCAGTAGTGTGGTATCTCAACAAGCAAGGGGGAACCCGGTCTTACCCTCTGTGCAGAGAGGCTATGCGAGTGTGGCATTGGGCAATAGCTTCCCAACGGTTTCTGGTGGCAACGCACATTCCGGGGAAGTACAACGTAATAGCGGACAGTCTAAGCAGAGCTATCATTATGCCTTACAAGTGGTCCCTGAATCGCCTGGTTGCAGAGAGAATCTTCAGCAGATGGGGTCAGCCTTGCTGCAACCTTTTTGCCAGTCCTCTCAATGCGAAATGTAGTGACTACTTCACACTGATCCCCCCCCCACAGGGGGAAGCACCCAGGGATGCTCTGGTTCACGATTGGCCCTCCAGTCTGCTTTATGCTTTTACTTCGTTTCCCCTGCTCTCGAGGGTGATTCAGAAAGCGCAATCCTTGGGAAGCAGAATGATTCTGATTGCTCCACACTGGCCTCGTCAAGTCTGGTTCCCCTTTCTTCAACCATACATTGTGGACACTCCTTGGATTCTGGACCCTCAACCAGATTTACTGACACACATGGGGGGACAGTTCCACCCCTCTCTGACCCTCCGGTTGACAGCCTGGCTACTCCACTTCCATCGTTAGTCAGACATCATCATTTTTCACCGGAAGTGGTCCACATATCGTCCTCTCATAAGCCATCCACTAGAAAGATTTATTTTAGTAAATGGAAAAGGTTCTCTATCTGGGCACATACTAGAGGCATTGATCCTTACACAGCTCCAATAGATTCAGTTCTGGAGTTCTTGTCTTCTATCAGGGGTCTGCGTCAGCCACCATCAAAGTTCAGCTGGCGGTGATATCTAATTTCTACGTACCGAATGAACCTAGTCTCATGGTACACAGACTATGCAAAGCATTCCTTAAAGATACTCTGTTGCTTCGTCCCCCAGTGTCCGAACCTATCATGCCCTGGAATCTGAATTTTGTTCTACAAGCTCTTACTTTACCACCATTTGAGCCTGCAGCTACCTGTGAATTAAAATTCTTGACATGGAAAATGGCATTCTTAACAGCAGTCACTTCAGCAAGGCGGGTTTCAGAAATTCAAGCCTTCTCCATCAAACCCCCATATTTAATCTTCCATAAAGATAGGGTCTCTCTTAGACCAAAAACCCCTCGTTCCTTCCTAAAGTGGCTTCCGTGTCTAACATGAATCAGTCCATTGAGTTGCCTGTTTTCTTCCCCCACTTTTCTAACTAGGCAGAATTTAGATTCCACCAATTGGATGTACATAGACAGTTGCGCTTCTATCTACACCAGACAAAAGATATCCGGAAATCTGACCAACTCGGTCTCCTTTTCGGAAAACCGAATGGGTTCTCCGGTATCCAAGGTCACGCTGTCTAGATGGATAGCCAGTTGCATCTCTTTCATCTATCAGGCAGGAGGTAAAAATTTGCCATTTCCAGTCAAGGCACATTCTACTCGGGCTGTTTCTTCATCCACAGCCTATCAAGCTAGATTGTCAATGGATGATATATGTGCTGCAGCTACTTGGGCTTGGGCTTCTCCTCACACTTTTGTTTCTCATTACAAATTGGACGCGGTCTCCAGGGGCAGGTCTTTCTTTGGCTCCACAGTTCTCAGGAGCATTTTCCTATGAGCCACCCAGGATGTAGGTGCTAGGGACGCTGTCCCACGGGTAAGAATGTAGGCAAGATAGGACTACATAACATCAAGAAGTTATGTACTCACCATAACGTTCGATGTATGTAGTCCATCTCGCCTCACATTCTTACCCTCCCACCTTCCCCCTGCCTGGAGGATTTGGAGGTTAGGTTGTCACCTACAGAGTCCATTTGATTAGTTTATTGTTTATATGGATGTGATGTGTGTATGGAGTACAAATGATTTTCGCAGCAAACTAGATCTGGGGATATGGAGCACTGCACCATGGGATACCCACTTAGCCCAGCCAATGAGAGACTTTGAGCTAGTAAAATCGGCCGAGTCTGAGCCGATATTCGGCTCCGAACCCACGGGTAAGAATGTGAGGTGAGATGGACTACATACATCGAACGTTATGGTGAGTACATAACTTGTTCTTCGTATTTCACTGTTGCAGTCATTACATTTGGGTTATCCTGCTGGCAGGTTGCCCTCAAGTTGGCCTGAATTCCAAAGTCTTGGGTCCTACGTCGGTTGCTGTCGCCTCTTCCCTGATGTCAGGTCGTCAGGGGTATAAAAGATGCAGCAGGCGCCATTTTCTTCAGTCTTTTTTGCCGCGCGGTGCCCGAAGCAGAAGCAGTTCGCAAGTGCCGGTCGGCCGACTCCTGAGATTTTTCGTGTTTGAATTTCAGATCCGAAGTCTTCATTAAAAGCTAAGTACCCCGTTGGGGAAACTTTTTTTCTTGCTCCAGACCGATGTCAGAAAAAGTTAATTGCATTTCTTGTGGGAAGCAAATACCTCATAAGGATCTTCACTCTTCTATATTCCTTGCCTAGGCACTGACCACGACGTTTCTAGTTGTCTGTTTTGTGCTAGATTTAACCAGTGCACTATCAAGCATCGATACGATTTTGCATTAAGCTATTTTGGGCGAAGATTTAACTATACAATGTTGTCGGACAGCCATCCGAGTACCGGAGTTCACGAAAAATGCAAAGAAAAAGAAAAGGACAGGCAACCGAGGTCCAAAACCGATGAAGCTTCTCCTAAGCCAGTCGCCGGTTCTCAGTGAGGCACTTTCGCAGCCCCAGACTCCCACTACTTTAGAGTCGCAGGCCGCTACCAACTCCCACGTGGAGTCTGCCAGGCCACTGGAAACTCAAGGTATTGGAGCCTCTGAAACTATTCCCTCAGATGAGTCCAGAGTCGCTGAGCAGGTATCGGCTTCTGAGGGTGTATTCAGACCTAAACAATTGCATGTTAAACAGACGTCCGCTTCAAAGGCAAAGACTTAAGCACTTTTAAAGGCAAAGAAACAAGTTCAGCCCTATGGACAGGCCTCAGTGCCCAAAAAAACAGATTCTCAAAATGGCTGAAGATTTAATTACCTTGATCAGGGGCTCCCATCCCCCTCCTGATAAGAGGCCTAGGCAAGAGACAGACTATGAATCTTCTGATCAGGTTTCCATTTTATCCAATTCCTCTTCTGATCAAGAATATTCTCTTCCCCCCCCATGAGGATTCTGATGCTGAAGAATCTATTCCTTCAGCTTCTCCCCCTGAGGACTACTCTTTTGGGAAAACCTTGCATACCATGAGGGAGCACTTCCACTGGGAGAGCCAAGATTTTTCAGAATCTAAGAGGAGGCTCAGAGACTTCCTTTTACTACCTCAACATATCCCGCCTGTGTTGGACATTGTAGATGATGTGTTCTCAGAGTCTAGTCTGACCCCTGACTCCTTACCTCCAGCTCCTGTTAAACCGGACAGATACTACAGGGTTCCTGACTCTTATAAATTCCTTTTCAAAAACCCTACTGCAGACCCAAAAACTATTTCTCAGGTTCCCAAAGGGGTCAAGGCTGCCACTGCAAAAAACCCTACCCCCTCAGACAGAGATTCTAGGGCACTGGATAGATGGGGAAAAAAGATTTACACATCTGCTACCTTTGCTGTAAGGGCCTTAAATTGCCAGTTTCATATGCTCAAATATCAGCAATATATCATGACACTGCACTTAAACAGAAAATGATGGTAAATTCTGAATGTGCAGAAAACAGAGATGCAGGATTTATTGCTTGCAGCTGAACAAGTTGGAAAGCATACTTTGCAATGTGGTTTTGATTCTCTGAAGGCCCACTGCAGGGCCACTGTTACGGGTTCTGTCATTAGGAGGCATGCTTGGTTAAAGGAACAAAATCTTCCCAGTCGTGTCAAAGAAAAATTATTAGATGCTCCATTACAGCATGATGCCTTGTTTGGTGTTAAGGCAGAAGAGGTGTTAAAGAAAATGGAAGACAAAGCTAAGTCTGTGCAAACGGTCAAGGATTTCTTACAAGTACAGCCACCTAGGTTTAGCAGACACTGGCCTACAAAGAATTGATCCTTTCCAGTGTCAGACCTCAAAGGGGCAGATCCCAGCCCCAAGGTTCGTACAGGTCTAAGCAATGGGGTGCTTCTACCTCCAAAAGTGGCGAAGACTAATCACAACCATACAGGAAACAGTCCCAATGACTTCCCCCTGCCTACATCAAGCACTTATCTACTGGCAGCACTCTTAGGGGAACAAATAGCACTTTTTTCTCAATTGGCACATTATAACCCAGGACAAATGGATTCTAGACAGTGTCAAGGCTACAAGTTTCACTTCCATACCCTGCCAAAGGCAAACGGTTGGCCAGACCTGCCAAAAAATCAATGGGCAGAGGCTCAAAAACAAGTCGCAGTCCTCATGGACATGGGAGCTATTCAACAAATGCCACAGCAAGAGCAGAGAAAAGAATTTTACTCAAGACAGTTCCTGGTACCCAGAAAGGACAAAGTATGGAGACCAATACTGGACCTATCTATTCTAAACACTTTCCTGGATATACCAAAGTTCAAGATGTTAACCTTGCAGCAGCTTCTGCCCATGCTGGGCAGCAAGGCTTGGCTCGTGACTTTAGACCTAAAATAGGCATACCTGCATGTCCCAATCACAGTCATGCAGAAGATACCTCAGATTCAAGGCTGGCTCAAAGCATCACCAATTCTCTGCACTGCCCTTTGGCTTATCTACTGCGCCCAGGGTCTTCACAAAGTGCCTGGCACCAGTAATTGCTTTCTGCAGACAGAGGAATACAAATATATCCTTACTTGGACGACTGCCTCATACAAGCAGAGAACAAGGACATTCTACTACAGCATCTGACGTTTGTGAAAAGACTTTTAACATGCCTAAGGGTACACAGTCAACAAAAAGAAATCAAAACTAGTACCCTCTCAAGAGATAATATTCCTGGGTGCAAGCTTAAATACAACTGCCCAGATGGCTTATCTCACGCCAGACAAACAAAGGCAACTGACTACCTATTTCAAGGGAATGGCAACAAAGGCCCAGTTATCTGCAAGAAAAATTCTGCAGGCTTTGGGCTTCATGGCATCCTGCATCCTACTAATTCCATATGCAAGACTGCATATGAGGAAACTTCAGTGGTACCTAAAAAGTATCTGGACACAACATTGTCACAGCCTGCAAACAATGATTACACTCATTCCCTGCCTGCAACAGGAGTTTCGATGGTGGGCAAAGGCTTGTTACCAAAACAAGAAAAAGCCATTCTCACTACCCCCAGCCAGGCAGAGCCTTACGACGGATGCATCAGATTATTCCTGGGGGGGGGCCCACATGGCAGGAAGAGGCATTCAGGGCACCTGGTCCACAAACCAAATGTATCTACATATCAATCAAAAAGAGATGCTAGCTGTTCAAAATGCCCTGACAGCCTTCAAGGACCTAATTCATCCCGGACAACAACTGGTAGACACCGCCATGGTCATGTGATACATAAACAAGCAAGGGGGCACCCATTCTTACCCCCTTTGCAGACTAGCCATGGCTTTATGGGACACAGCACTGACTTGCCAAGTTCATCTGCAAGCACAATTCCTGCCAGGAAAGGAAAATACTCTGGCAGACGAACTAAGCAGAAACCTCATGGAACCCCACAAGTGGCACCTGGATCCACAAGTCTTCAGCATGATAAAGAAATGGGGACACCCAGACATAGCTATATTTGCCTCCCCTCACAACAATCAGCTAAAAAGGTTCTGCACAAGGACTTATCACAGACAAGCATGGAAAGTGGACGCCTTATCTTTCAACTGGGAAAAACCTATCTGTATATGCCTTTCCTCCACTGCCTCTCCTCCCCAAGGTACTCCTAAAGGTCAGACAGGAGAAACCAAAAATGATTCTGATTGCCCCATACTGGCCACGCCAGTACTGGTATCCAATATTAAGGAGCTTGTCTCAATGCCCAGCCCTGGACCTTACCTCAAAAACCTCATCTACTGTCCCAACAAAACCGTCAGATTCTGCACAGCCAACCCAGGACTCTAAACCTGGCAGCATGGCGGATAATGTAGCCATACAAAGCACACCTCTCAGTAAAGCTGTGATGGATGTCATTTTAGAAGCCAGAAGGCCTAGTACTCGAAAATCCTATGCTGGAAAATGGAAGAGATTTTGTGCTTGGAACCAAGCTGAAGGAACTGATACAGCTGTCCCAAATATTCCTCAGATTTTGCAATACTTAACTGAGATGCTGGACAAAGGCCCATCTTTTTCTTCAATTAAAATCCATGCCTCTGCCATTTCGGCTTATTACAATACAGAGCCACCACTCTCTTCTCATCCTTTAGTAAGGCAGTACCTCAGAGGAGCCAAAAACTTCAGGCCTCCAAGGAGAACACCAATACCTGCATGGGACCTCAATTATGTCTCGGAAAAACTAACCTTACCTCCTTTTGAGCCAGCTGCTACTGCAGATATAAAGTTTTTATCTTGGATAACCGCTCTGCTTCTAGCAATAACTTCAGCAAGACGAGTGTCAGAGCTACAGGCTCTCATGGCTGTGGAACCCTTTATCATTTTTTATCCAGACAGGGTCTCACTGAGGACAAACCCTACATTTATGCCTAAGGTAGTATCCAGTGTAGTCCTTAACCAAACTGTTCATTTGCCAACTTTTTTATCCAAATCCACAGAACAAGGGGGAGAAAATTCTGCATTCTTTGGACGTACACAGACAGCTTAGATTTTCTTGGACAAAACTAAAGTTTTCAGAAAGACAGAACAATTACTAGTGGCATATGCCACAGGATCACAAGGAAAGGCCATCTCCAAGCAGACTATTTCTAAGTGGATAGGTCACTGCATTAGGTTCTGCTACTCACAGCATGGCAAACCAGTGCCTAAGGGCATTAGGCCACATTCAACCAGAGCTGCAGCCACTTCAGCAGCCTTTCTCAGGGGAGTACCATACAAAGACATTTTAGAGGCTGCTACTTGGAGTTCAGTGCATACCTTTACAAAACATTACAATCTGCCACTTTACTCTAAATCCATGGCAGGCTTTGCCACTGCAGTTCTGCTGGGCCTCATAGCCGCTCCTAATGCAGTTTAGCTCCAGCCCCCCAACCATAGCTTTGGGAATCTACCCAAATGTAATGACTGCAACAGTGAAACACGAAGAACATAGTACAGTTGTGTACATTTACCATAAATGTAGATGTTCAAGTGTATTCACTGTTGCAGTCCACGTTATCCACCCGCCACCCCCCTTGTTTTTGTTGAAACTTATCTTTACTTTAATTTATACAACCTATGTGGTGTATTTGCTTGTAGATGAAGGTAAAATATATTTTGGTGCATGTATGTTTTAGTCACAGATTTTTAGCCTACCCTTTTGGGGACACCTGACATCTGGGGCAAGAAAAACAGAAGAAAATGGTGTTGGCTGCATCTTTTATACCCCTGACGACCTAATATCATTGAAGAGGCGACAGCAACCGACACAGGACCCAAGACTTTGGAATTCAGGCCGATGGAGGGCAACCTGCCAGCAGGGTAACCCAAATGTAATGACTGCAGCAGTGAATGCACTCTAACATCTACATTTATGGTAAGTGTACACAACTGTACTTTTCAGGTGTGCCTCTACCTTATGATCCACTCTGTCTTGGCACTGATTAGTGACTCATTCAGCTGTCACTGACCATCTACTAACGTATCATTGACTTGACTTGTGTGATGGTTGTCCCTGTTACATGATTTTTTTTTTGAGACAGAACTGACTGTGTAAGAGATGTCACAGCTGCTTGGGTATTGTAGTGTTAAATACCATGGTTGGATGAGGTCACAGGTGTAGCTGCACTGACTGACTGCATGTGAACCATAGTAACCAATTTTTTGTGAGGGCATTGTTTTGGCCAGCTAAAGGAATAATACAGCATGTGCCATAGCAAAAGGATACTAGATAAGCAAGTAAAGAAGACAACTGCATTCAGGGGATGCTTAAGTACCACTTCTGCATTCCAAGGCTTCAGATTAGTTTGCCATTTGTGCTTCATCTTAAGTGGCATTTTTTTATGCAATGTAAAATAAAATCAGACAAAGGACTGTTTTTTTCCTACTGCTAACAGTGCAAGACCTTGGAATGCATGTCTGTAGGGCAATAGTTTTTGGCTACAACTCCAGATAAGTTTGTCACAGTTGTAAGAAGTCTCAATTTCACCACTGAGTGGGGCCAGTTTGATACTAAATTGGTGTTTTCCACAAGAATTGCTCCGTTCACGTATTTGTAAAGTACCAGACAGTACAATTGACAATATTTTTTGTGCGGTGTGTGATAGTCATGTTGCAGTAGTGTACTGAATAATTTAAAAATGGAAGACAGTAGTTGTCATTATTGCAGACTCACATCTGGATGTGTTGCAGTAGTGTACTGAATAATTTAAAAATGGAAGAGTAGCTGTCATTATTGCAGACTCGCATCTGGATATAGCAAAGACATTGCATCACATCACACATGTACACTCCATCCCTCCATACCTCTCAACATAGCTCAAGAAAGCTGGACAAAGACTAAAATAAAGGGGGAACAAAGGGACAAATAAGGACAGATACTTCATATACTGGTCTTATAAACTTGGAAAATAGAATGTGTGTTGGCATACATTTTCTGAGGGATATGAAGTCCAACAAGACTTAAATGTAAGACACTGTTTAGTGACTTTAGTCTTCAGTGATTTGCTAGAAGACCGCACATTTTGTGAGGAACCAAAAATAGGAGGCAGAAATCTGGACATTCTGTGAAAAACTGAACATTTGTGAGGTATGCAGGCTTCCTCCATCCCCCTACATGCCAGTTGTTATGGCACTCCATTGAGTTAGCTTTGACGCCTTTCTGTCCACTTAGAATAAATACTGCCATCTGCTGGTCAGAACTGAAGCACAGTTCTCCAGGTTTTGAGCCATTCTTCCACACAGTGCAAGAATGAACAGTGATGCTTTCTACCCTAATTGTGTATTATACCCACAAACTATGTGCTGTGTTAGTGCAAATCAAACATTACACCTCCGTAATATTGTTCCCAGCAGTTCTAATAGCTCCCTGTTATGTAAAATCATCTGCATATACTAAACGTTAGTGATAAGCATGCAAGTGTGGTGTGGCGTAGCCAATGTGTTCATCATGCAGCTGTGTGTGAAAGGAACATGATTAGTATGGAGACTGATTTGATCAGTGTTGCTGAAACCCTAAATTAGTCTGTCAAAGTTGACTGTTTTTCCATTATAGTACAGTGTAGCCTGTAGCTCCTTGAAATTACGAGGGACAGTACAGAAAGCTTCCTAGCACAAACTTCTGTCTCTAGCTGCATTGAAAACTTGAGAAGGTAGCCTCTCTGTTGCATCCTATAATGTAATTTAATTTCAGATTTTTCTAAAGTTTACTGCACCAAGATTAACCGCTTGTATCCCAGTTTCCACCTTTAAAATATATACCTTTAAACAGTTACAGTGGTGCATATACATTTCTGTTCTGTTCCAGTAAGGCAGACTTTGGATACATTTTAAACAGCACTCATTTCCTTTTCAACACACGTCTGTACAAGCAGTTTGATATACACATGACCTACAGTTCTAATACATTAAGCATCTTGTATAAATCATTTCAATATTAATCAGTGACATTTTGCAAAATTCCAGCTAGCTGTGCTTGCAGTATCTCCTTTCGTCACACTTCTTCCCCCTTCTAAGACGCAAGCTAGTTTTTCAAGTGACCCTTGAGAAATGTTGCTTGAGAGGAATGAACCTCTGTGTAGGAATACATTACCCCATTCCCTGTTTTGAGATCCCAGCTGCCTTGGCATTGCTGACCCCAGTACAGTGTTGCACTGTCATATCATATGCCTGCAACCCTCGGGTCCACCATAGTAACTTGGGATTTTGCTGGCTGGCTGGCTCCCTGTACCCATAGATCCCCCTCAAATGACTCCTGCCTTCTACTGCATGTACTTTGAACCAGAGCCTCCCTATTATAAGGTTTCATCATGTTAACATGGTACAGTTTGTGCCCCTGCCTAGCAGTTCTACTGTGAAGTTAACATCACTGACCTTCCTTACCACTTTGAAGGGTCCCTCCAAAGCTGCCTGCAGCTTGTTTTGTTTGACAGGAATGGGAACCATAACCTGCTGCCCAACAGCATACTCTAACTTGAGCATTTCTGTCATACCAGACCTTTTTCTGCTGTTGGGCTTCATAAGCCCATAGGTTCCCTGAGCCTTGTCCTGAGGTTTAGGACATATGCCACAACAGACTCCTTGTGGGATTCACACTTGCAGTCCCACTCATCACAAGTCAAATCTTGAGCTCCCCTCACCCTATGCCCATACAGCAATTCAAAGGGTGAAAAACCTGTGGATTCCTAGTGCACCTCTGTGTAAGCAAGCAGATGGGGCAAATGTTTGTCCGACTCCCTCTTAAACTGATCTGCAAATGCCCATAGCATGGTCTTTTGTGTAGAGTTTAATCTCTCCACAATACCATTAGTCTGGGGTGGTAGGGGGGTGGTTTTTAGGCTCTTCACCCCACAGCATTCCCACAGACAAGCCAGCAGATCTGACGTGAAATTGGAACCTCTGTCAGTCAGTATTTTTGTTGGTAAACCTACCCTGCTGAAAATCTTTAACTATGCATTTGCCACCTTTTCTGCCTCCTAATACAGAGCCACAGCCTCAGGGTATCTGGTAGCATAATCTACTACCACTAGGGTATACTTCTTCCCTGTGGCACTTGGGTACTCAGAGGCCCCACAATATCCATAGCTACCCTTTGAAAGGCTTCTCAGTCACAGGCAAAGGCATGTGCATCTCCCAGTCCCGTGCTTAGTTTATCAAGGGTGTCAGAATTGTCAGAGATTTGGGATGCATGGCTAGGCTTTAAAAAGGCCCTTGTGGTCATTAGCCTAGTAAACACCTATGAACCAAAGGAGCTTTGACATTCTCCTGCCTTGCCTACTTTTTGTCACTGCTCGCAGGTCTTGCAGTACCCTGTTAAATCCCTGGAAATCCCAGGCCAACAAAAGTTCTCCGTAATATCTTTCTCTGTATTCTTTATGCCCATATGAACTGTGATGGGATTGTCATAGGCTATGGCAAGAAGTGCCAGACGGTAGGCACTGAGCACTACCAACTGGTGTAGCCTTCTCTCAGGGGTCCACTCTCTGTACAGTAACTTTGTCCCAGTATACATATTCCCCTTTTCCTTGAGAATCGGGTGCCTCCCTGGCTACCTCCCTTAAGCCTTGTTATGTAGGATCTGAGAGCTGAGCCTGTCTCAACTTTGTAACCCTTCTCAGCTTCCCTTCCACGGGAAGCCTGGTATCCACTAATAGTGCCTCACTGTCAGCCTGAGTACTACTACCTACCTCTGCCCTTGCCAGTCACACTGTCCAAGGGAGCATCAGTACCCACAAGCAGCTGTGGCTGACCTTCAGTCTCACTGCTACAGGGTAATTCGTTTCTGTGAAGTAACCACTTCACCAGTCCTGGCATCATGTGTGGTCCCCTCCCGCCAGGCTACCACACCCACATGCCTGCCTCCAAGCCTGACTGCGTGTCACTGCATACACACAACGTACTCCATTATCAAAATCATTCCCTATCAGGACATCTGCAAGGATATCCTCAAACACACTTGCTTGCTTCCTTTTCCACCCTCCCAGTCGAGGTGAACCGTAGCCAAAGGTCTTTGGAATTGGGGTCCCTCCTAAAGCTGTGACTGGAGTAGACTGCCCAAGCAAGTAGTGCTCCTCTTAACCATTGTAGGCCTCACAATGGTTAGGTCAGAGGCGCTCTCTCTCTCTCAGCAGTGTCCCATTTCCCATCTTCTAAGGTAGGATATAATCTCTTGTGGTAGTTTGATACCCTTGTTGTCTCCAGACAGCTTACCACTGGCATTCTGTCATTTCCACTTGGTGGCTCCCCCACCTTGCCTCTCTGGACATCTGTATGCTACATGGCTCCACTGGTTGCATTCAAAACATTTAACCCTTTATTCTGGTTGTGTACCTGAACTATTGGCCTCCTCTTTTACTGGTGGACTCTGTTAGGGTGGTTTAGGCTGCCGACCAAGGGTTCCCTTATACCCATGTGCAGCACTGGCTATCTTTTTCCTGTGCAGTGATGCCCTGCTTGCTAGGTATAAGTTTTTTCCCCCGAATTCATTTGTGGCATTGCATTCCCCTATCTTCCAGACAGATTCTCATGTCCTCAGGCAAAGTGCTAAGGGCTTGTTCCCTCACCGAAAGGTCTGCCAGCCCTTTAAAAGTGGTGACCTAACACCCACTCACCCACCTATAAAAATTAAGTCCTTAGTTCAGCAATATATATTCACACACACACTTTCATCTGCCTTGCGTCTATGCTCTCAAAACATTTTTTTCGGTAAGCTTCGGGTGTTAACTTAAAACACTCTAATAAACCATTTTTAACTGTATTAGAATTTTAAGCAATCTGCATCAGACAATTTAGAAATGGCAGTTACAGCTTTACAGTGGAGTAAGGGGGGTCGGAACCGCACCCAGAGCCCTTGGTCAACATGCAGTTTATATACCCTTTTAAACATATGAATAAAAATATCAAAATTATCACTCTCTGAAAATTGTGGAAGACATTTACTGACCTTTTATTGCTTCTGGAATTCAGTTATTCCCTTCCATATTACCTCCATGACCCTGGCGAAGAGTCATCATCTCCTTTTCATGTTGCCTCTTCCTCTCATTTTCTTCAGCTTCCACATGTTGGTCTCATTTTTTTCGGCTTCTAGGTGTCTCAGTCTCTCTGACAATTATAATGCCACCTGTTTCTGCTGTTCTTCAGCCTCCAAACTCAGCAGTCTCTCTGCCGAGACTAGTCCAACCATTTGGCCTCCAGTTCAAGTCTCTAAATCCAGATGGATTTTCAGGTCCCCTGAGGCAAACTTGAACTGCCCATTTTCTGAGAGTTGTACACCCCCAAGTCCAGTCTGCTTATTCTCCTGGTTGCTGGTCTGTGATGCAGGTCTGACTAAGGTTGCAATCATCTTTGCTTTAATCCGGTTGTCATGCACCAATCCTTTGGCTTGGCACATCTCAGCCAGCTGACCCCTTGGCAGCTTGCCATAATCCTCTGCTGACATCCCTGCCCTGCTGTCCCTGATTAAGCTAACAAAAACTAAAACTGGTCCATATTAACATTCACCGAACAAAACAAAGGACGAAGACGTCAGTCCATAAAAACACATTTTCACAAGAAAAGTATGCATCCTAGGCACATTTTTAGAAATGTAGTTAAGGGGCAGGCACCAAGGGTCTCCAGACTCACTGCAGCTGATGAAGAATTTAAAAATAAAATAGTAGAACTCTGAGACAGATTTGAACAAAGAGGTTATACAGATACCTCCACCTGAAAGATTTTGGATGAAAGATTTTGGATGAAGCCATGACATGGAGGAATAGTTTGGGAAAACCTTATTACTCCTCACATAATGAGAATGATGAACAGCTTAAACATAATAATATGGTCAGCGTACAAACAAACTTCACTAGAGATGTAAATAATAGTCACTGACATCAAAAAATCACTGGCCTATTTTAACCCACAGCTCAGATATAAGAAATATAGTGGGGGGACAAACCCAATTTCTTATTTAAAAATAAAAAAATCCCTGATGGGACTTTTGTGCTATCCTAGAGAGACACCACATGTAGACACAGACATGGTCAAAGGGACTGTACTATGCACCAGATGCAATCAATGCAGATGTATAGATGAGACTAATTCTTTTGATCATCAAGATGGATGGAGGAAAAAGCCAAGTCTATACAAACTTTTAAAGCTTTCTTACAGGTGCAGACACTAGATTTAGTAGGCATTGGCCTTCTAAAACTGGTCATTTCCAGTCAATCCCAGGCATTCTCAGTCCAAGCCAGGGGCAACAGGCCACCAAGACTACAGTCTCAGGGTATGCAGATCTAAACAATGGAGTGCTCCCTCCTCTAAAACAGGGAGTGGTAAGCCACCCCCTTAGGGAAAAAGTACACTAACTCATCTATCTTCCTTCCCAGCAAAGCCCAAGTACGTCCACCCCTAGGAGGAAAACTACCCCTGCATGCACAAAACTGGATGTTCATTACCCAAGACCGATGGGTCCTAAACATTGTATCCTAGGGTTACAGATTCTATTTCCATTCACTGCCAGTCCCAAGCGAACTGCCAGACCTTCCTCCAAACCAGTGGACAAAGGCTCAAAAACAAGTACTTTGTCTTCTCAGTATCAGGGCCATTCAACCTGTGCCAGTAGAGCAAAGAGGACAGGGTTTCTACTCCAGACTGTTCCTGGTGCCCAGAAAGGAGGGCGCTCAATCCTACATTTGTCAATTCTCAACACCTCCTCGGTGGTCCCTTCAAAATGTTGACTTTGCAGCCGTTTCTTCCTATGCTAGCCAAGGATGCTGGCTAGTCACCATAGACTTAAAAGAAGCTTATCTGCACCAGAACTGATGAAGTCATTGTCTATGATGAAAGCGCTTAACAACTAATGGATTTTGCTGGTGTTTGATTCAAATAAAGTGGAGTTTTCCTTGATGGCTGCTGGGTTCATTACTTTTGGTTACTAGTATTTTTCGTACATCCTGGAACAATTTATCATTTGGTGAAGACCCAATACAAGGAAATCCTGTGCTAAGTGGCAAAGGTACTGCTCCTGGATTCAATCTCAAGGAGAGGACACAACTCTGCCCTCCCTGCCTCTAATCCTGGATTACTTAGATCTGCTCCACAGAGACCTATCCTCCTCCTCCATTAAGATCCATGCCTCTGCCATTTTGGCTCAGTGCAACACTGAGCCACCTTTCTTCTCTCACCCTCTTATCAAACAGTTCCTGAGAGGGGCAAACAACTTAAGGCCACCTAGGAGAGCAGCCACCCCTGCTTGGGACCTTAACTTCATACTGGAAAATCTCACGCTACCCCCATTTGAGCCTGCAGCATCAGCAAAGTTAAAATTCCTCTCTTGGAAAACAGCCTCGCTTCTGGCCATCACTTCAGCGAGAGGAGGGTCTGAGCTACAAGCACTTATGGCTGTGGAACCCTTAATTATTTTCCACGCTGACAGTTTCCCTCAGACTAACCCTTCCTTTATGCCTAAAGTGGTGCCCAACCAATCTAGCCATTTGCCAACTTTCTTCCCTAATCCTTAAAATAAAGGGGAAAGGATCCTGCAGTCCTTAGAAGTCCACAGACAGCTCAGATTCTATCTTGATAGGACCAAGCCCTTCAGAAAATCTGACCATTTACTAGTCAGATGTTCATAGTGTTATCCTGCTGCAGTCATCACAATTGGGTTATCCTGTCGTCAGGCGGTCCCGCAGTCGGCCTGAATTCCAAAGTCTTGGTCCGGCGTCTGTTGCTGTCGCTTCTTCCCTGACGTCAGTGCGCCAGGGGTATACAAGAGGCATCCGACGCCATTTTCTCTAGTCTTTCTTGCCGCGCGGTGCCCGAAGCAAAAGCAGTTTGCAAGTGCCGGTCGGCAGACACCTGAGATTTTCAAATCTAATTTCAGTCCGAAGTCTTCAAAGCTAAGTACCCCAATGGGGAAGCTTTTCTTGCCTCAGTCCGATGTCAGAAAAAGTTAACAGTTGCATTTATTGTGGGAAGCAAATACCTCACAAGGACTTTCATTCTTATTGTATACCTTGCCTAGGCCCAGACCATGACGTCACTGGTTGTCTGTTTTGTGCTAGGTTCAATAAGCAAACTATAAAGCGACGCTTTGATTTCGCATGACACTACTTCGGTAGGAAATTTAATTACACTATGCCGTCGGAGCAACCGACTACCGGCGTGCATAAAAAAACGCAAAGATAAAGACAGGCAGCCTAGATCCAAGCCAGACTCCGAGGCCTCGGCTGGGCTGGTCGCCCGTTCTCCGGTTTTCAGTGAGGCGCCTACGCAGCCCCTGGTGATCGCAGAATTGGAACCCCAGACCGCTTCGGATTCTCAAGCAGAGAGTTCTAGGCAGACGCAGCCATTTTTCTTTAGGCCCTACCGACGACATTACAGAAGGAGAGGCCGGTGCTGTGGAAACACCTTCGGTTTCAGAAGGTGTCTTCAGACAGACTACTCGCACCTTAAAATCTTATGCTAAGCTTAAGACTCCTCTAAAACCAAAAAAGACTGCACATCAGTTTCCAGTTCAAGGCCCCATGCCTAAGAAACAGATGCTTAAAATGGCTGAAGATTTCATTTCTTTAATCAGGGGTTCCCAACAACCTCCCCCCCCCCCGACAAAAGGCCTAGACAAGAGGAGGATTATGCCTCCTCTGATCAAGTGTCTATTTCCTCAGGCTCCTCTGAGGAACAGGATTACCCCTTTCCCCCTTATGAAGATTCTGATGCTGAGGATTCCATTCCCTCAGCTTCTCCCCCTGAAGACTATTCCTTTGGGGAAACCTTACTTACCATGAGGGAACATTTCCATTGGGAAGGCCAGGACTACTCCAACTCAAAGAAAAGGCTCCAAGAGTTTTTTTCTCCCCCAGCACAGACCACTTGCTATCCCTCCAGTTTTAAACATTGTGGATGATGTTTACTTAGAATCTAGTCTAAATCCAGATTCTCTGCCTCTTGCTCCAGCCAAACCAGATAGAGATTATAGAGTGCCTGACTCTCACAAATTCCTTTACAAAAGCCCTGTTGCTGACCCAGAGACAATCTCCCAGGGTCCCAAAGGGGCTAAGGCTTCTATGGCTAAAAATCCTGTACCCTCTGAAAGGGACTCCAGAGCACAAGATAGGTGGGGGAAGAAGGTTTACACCTCAGCTACTTTAGCTATGAGAGCACTAAATTGTCAGTTCCACATGCTTAAATACCAGCAATTCCTAATGTCTCAAATAAAACAAAAGATGAGCACGCACCCTCAACAGTCTGAATTCAAGGAAATGCAGGATCTGTTGCATGTAGCTGAACAGGTGGACAAACATACTTTACAATGTGGATTTGATTCCTTGGAAGCTTCCTGTAGAGCAGCTGTTACTGGGTCTGTTATACGTAGGCATGCTTGGTTAAAGGAACAAACTCTGCCTGATCATGTTAAAGCAAAGTTACTAGATGCACCCTTACAACAGGATGTCTTATTTGGGGTTAAAGCAGAAGAGGTTTTAAAGAAAGTGGAGGATAAGGCAAAATCTATGCACACGGTCAAAGATTTCTTACAGGTACAACCCCCACGCTTCAGCAGAAATTGGCCAACAAAAAATTGGTCCTTTCCAGCTTCTGACAGACCACAGAGAGGTAAATACAGGCACCCAATGGGCAGAGAGCAATCACAAATCCCTTACAAACCTCGCCAATGGGACACTGCAACACAGAAGGGAGGAGAAGACAGGTCCCAAACTACTAGAAGGCAAACACAATGACTTAAACCTCAAACTGCCGAGCAAAACTCTCTTGGCAGCTCCCTTGGGAGGAAAATTAGCATTTTTTTTTTTTACAGACAACTGACGCATCGTCACAAAGGACAAATGGGTCCTAGACATTATCTCACAAGGATACAGATTCCATTTCCACACCTTGCCAAGGATAAAAGGAATGCCAAACCTGCCACAAAATCAATGGGTAGAGGCACAAAAACAAATTACAACTCTCATGGACGTGTGAGCCATTCAACTGGTACCTACACAGGATCAAGGCCAAGGATTTTACTCTAGGCTCTTTCTAGTCCCCAGAAAGGACAATGCTTGGAGACCCATTCTGGACCTTTCAATTCTAAACACCTTCTTGCAAGTACCCAAATTCAAGATGCTAACACTACAGCAGCTTCTTCCCATGTTGGGCAAGAAAGCTTGGCTTGTAAGGTTGGACCTCAAGGAGGCATACCTGCATGTCCCTATCAGACAAAATTGCAGAAGATACCTCCGTTTCATTGCAGGTTCAACCCATTACCAATTCTCTGCACTGCCCTTTGGCTTATCTGCTGTGCCGAGGGTCTTCACAAAATGCCTGGCACCAGTAATTGCATACTGCAGACAAATATACCCATACCTGGACGACTGCCTCATCCAAGCAGAAAGCAAGGACATTCTCTTACATCATCTGGCTTTTGTAAAACGCCTAAGATGTCCTTCAAGGATGCATCTGCAGTCCTAACATATGGGTTGTCCTGCCTCAAGCAGCCCTTCGGTCGGCCGGATTCCAAAGTCTGGGTCTGGCCTCGGCTGATGTCGCACTTCACCCGACGTCATAGCTGCTGTTTATTGGGTATAAAGGCATCAGCCGACGCCATTTTTCTCGGTCTTTCTTGCCGTGCGGTGCCCGAAGCAGAAGCTGTTCGCAAGTGCCGGTCGGTCAGATCCAGAGATTTCGACTACCGAAGACTTCTAAAAAGCTAAGTACCCCATTGGGGACTCTTTCTTGCCTCAGCCGATGTCAGATAAAGTAAATAATTGTTTAACTTGTGGGAAACAAATACCTCATAAGGATTTCCACTCTTACTGCCTTCCTTGCCTAGGCCCAGACCACGACGTATCAGCTTGTCTAGCCTGTGCTTCCTTCAACCGACTGACACTTAGACGTCGGTCGGAGTTTGCAGAGGAGTTTTTTGGTCCCGCTTTTGCATACAAAATGCCGTCGGAGACTCCGACTACTCAATTAGCTAAAAAGCGCAAGGAAAAGAACCGAGCCCCCGGTTCTTCCTTAGGCCGAAAGCATGCCTCCGATAGCCGAGGCCTCACAGAGCATGGCTGAATCTGCTACTGAATTTACTGCTACAGAAGCAGGCACCCAGGATTTGTCAGACACTATTCCTTTAGACATCACCAAACACCATCATACTAGGTGACTTCAATTACCATAATATAGACTGGGAACACTACTCAAGCCCAAACACCCTAGCCCAAAAGTTCCTGGAATTCATAAACTCAAATGCCATGGAACAACTAGTCACCATCCCCACAAGAGGAGAAAACATACTTGATCTCATCATCACGAACATGGGAGCACAATGTTCAACACCGGAAGTATACCCCTCACTGGTGAGATCAGATCACAAACTAATCTCGCTGGAGGTCCTCATCCCACCCCCACCTGAAATAAAAAGACCACAGTAAAGAACTTCTCGAAAGCCGACTTCACACTTCTAAAGACTAGTGTGGTCTCCTTTAAGGCCCCGAGCCGACGGAAAACAGTACTCAAGCCGCTGAATCACTTACAAATGCCTTCTACCAGCACCTGCAGGACTGCATGGATAAGGCAATCCCAAGCAAAACAAAGACTCTTTGTACCAAAGGCAAGCGTCCACTCTGGTGGACCCCAGCCATAAACAAACTCTACAACAAAAGGAGGAAGCTACTACAAGATAGAGCAAAATCCTTAAAAGGTAAGACACCCTTGATCACTATAAGTAAAAACTAAGAGCTCTCATAAAATCATCCAAAGCAAATTTTGAGAGAAAAATAGCTAAAGACTCAAAAGACAATCATAAGGCCTTCTTTAGCTATGTTAGAAACCTGGGAGGAAACTCCCAGATATGCTCAGAACTAGTTCAAAATGATGTGAAGATTACTGATCCTACAGAAATTGCCAACATACTGGCTGACAGGTTCAGTGCAAACTTCTCTCTCCCCAAAAGGAGAGATATCTATACCAAGCGATTGCAGCCCCCAAACATCTCCAACGCCCAAGTGAGAACTGCTCTCCAAAGCAAAAACACAGCATCCATGGGACCTGATGGTGTCCCCGGCTGTGTGCTCCACGAACTCAACGAGGAATTAAACCCACAGCTAGGACAGCTGTTTAATCATAGTCTTACCTCTGGATACGCATTCCAGGAGTGGCGCACTGCAACTGTGGTCCCACTTCACAAAGGCGGTGCCTCCACCGACCCTGGAAATTACCGCCCATTAGCTTGACAAGCCTTATCTGCAAAGCCATGGAGAGGATCATAATGGACCTCATAAATAAAGACATAGGGAATTTGCAGACTTTGGATCCATCCCAGTTTGTCTTTGTCAAAGGCAGATCATGCCTTCTAAACTTGGTTGACTTTTTCAAACAGTCACCAAAGCCATTGATGAGGGAAAGGCAGTCCATACAGCCTACCTCGATCTGGCGAAGGCCTTTGATACAATACCCCACTCGGGTATCATTGAAAAACTCATCAGCTTAAATGTTAACCCATACATCACAAGATGGGTTGCAAACTGGCTGAGTGACAGAACCCACAGGGTCAGAGTTGCTGGCGCCATGTCAGACTCAAAGCCTGTCACAAGTGGTGTACCACAGGGCTCAGTCCTTGGCCCACTCTTGTTTGGCATCTACTTTTCCGAAGTACAAGCAAACACAGGAGGGTTATGGCTGACAAAGTTTGCAGATGACTGCAAACTGGGCCATAGTAGAAAACACATCTGACACAGATATCCTTCAGAAGGGTCTCACAGAAACGGATAACTGGTGCCAGAGCCATGGCCTAAAGTTAAATGCCAAAAATGCATAGTCATACCCTTCGGGAAAAACAAGGTTACCCCTAGCTACCAAATAGGTGGCAATCCACTGAGTACAGAAGAAGTTATCAGGGACCTGGGGACCCAGGTTGATAGTAGTCTGTCATTCGACACCCATGTAGCTAAAGTAGTTAGGAAGACCTTCTACATTGCCCACCTTATCATGAAGGGATTCTCATCTAGATCAAGGGAGGTCATAGTCTCCCTATACTCATCACTCATCAGACCAATGATTGAGTACAATGCCCCATTCGAATGTATCTGACCCGACACTTGCAGCAGCTGGAGAGGCCACAAAGTTCCTCACCAAAAGGATAAAGGGTCTCAAACATCTGTCCTATGCTGCCCGACTGAAAGAACTCCAGCTCTATTCAGTCGCTTACCGCTTGCTCAGAGGTGACCTTTGCCTAACATACAAGGCCATGTCAAACCCAGATTTGATGAATATGCTTCACCTCAAAAAATCTAGATCCGTCAGAGCCACAAGGGCGGGAGACTTAAACCTCTACACGGCTATTAATAGGACGTGCTGGAGGGATAGATTCATCACCCAAAGACTCCCTATGCTGTGGAATAAAATCCCGGTATATGTGAGGCAGAGCACCTCGCTGGCCTTGTTCAAGAGAAATCTTGACCAATGGATGGGAGATCGCAGATATACCCCAGGGATTACCTCAGTGTCACTGCTCAACAGAGGCACAGCAAAATAATGGGTATAGTTCCCCATACTAAAGGGGTGGCGTAAGCCACAAAACTATGGGCTAGGCTTGTAAATGCCCTCGGGCAGATAGCCTAGTATGAACCTATGAACCTATGAACATATCTACCCCTGCACGTGGGGCTGCTAGACCCCCTGCTTCTATGTCTATCAAGGCTTTTGCCAGGGCTAAAGCAGCTAAATCTTCTAAGGCCTTACCTGCTAAAACTCCTTCACATAGGCCTACCTCTAGTTCCCAAATGCTCAGCCTGGCTGAGGATCTCATTTCTTTGATCAGGGGATCCCAACCTCACTCAGACAGGGCTTCTCAGCCCCCTCCAGACAAGAGGCCTAGGACTGAACCCCCCGAACCTGTCTCTACAGATTATTCCTCGGATGACTCACATTTCAGACTCTCAAGAAGGCCCATGTTCTCCTTATGAGGATTCTGATGCAGAAGACTCCATTCCTTCTGCTTCTCCTCCTGAAGAATTTTCCTTTGGGGAAACTTTGCATGCTATGAGGGAACACTTCCAATGGCAGGGCCAGGATTTTTCAGATTCAAGGAAAAGGCTTAGGACCTTTTTACACTTACCACAGCATAGGCCTTTAGCCATTCCGCCAGTACTAACAGTTGTTGATGATGCATACAATGATGCCTGTACTGCCCCTGCCAAGCCAGACAGATATTACAGGGTCCCGGACACACATTACCATTTGTATAAGGCTCCTTTTGCAGACCCTGAAACCATTTCACAGGGCCCTAAAGGTATGGCAGCTGCCTCTGCCAAAAACCCTCTTCCCTCTGAAAGGGAATCTAGAGCATTAGAGAGATGGGGTAAAAAGGTTTATACTTCTGCTACTCTTTCGGCCAGGGCCTTGAACTGTCAATTTCACATGATTCAGTACCAGGAATTTGTTAGACCAGATAAACAAAAAACTGTCTTCTCCTGAACCTTTAGATCGCAAGTCCCTTCAGGATTTGGTGCATAACTCTCAGCAGGTCAGTAACCATTCCTTAAAATATGGCGATGATGCACTGGAGGCTTCCTTTAGATCAGCTATGACTGGAACAGTGATTCGAAGGCATGCCTGGTTAAAAGAACAATCCTTACCAGACCATGTTAAGTCAAAACTCCTAGATGCTCCCATGGAGAAACAAAGTTTGTTTGGCTCCCCTGCACAGGAGGTTCTAAAGAAGGTGGAAGAAAAAGCAAAATCTGTCCAAACAGTCAAGGATTTCTTACAGGTCCAACCTCCGAGGTTTAGCCGAAATTGGCCTTCGAAGAATTGGTCCTTTCCAGACAACTCCAGAGCGCAGAGAGGTAGAAATAGACGCCCCAGAGGCAGAGGTCAATCTAGGGGTGCCTACAGGGGACGTCAGTGGCAACCTACCAACCAGAGAAATACTGCCACAGATTCAACTACAACCACTTCCACAGGGCAGACACAATGACTTGGCTCTAGTTCCGCCTACCAGGGAACAACTGGAAGCACCCTTGGGTGGAAAGCTAGCCTTATTCTCCGACAACTGGCATTACATTACAAGAGACAAATGGGCTTTACAAACAATAGACAAGGGCTACAGGTTTCACTTCCACACTCTACCAAAAAAGAGAGGAATGCCAAACCTACCACCAAGCCAAAAAACAGATGCTCTAAGACAAGTCAACAACTTACTAAGGATGAGAGCTATAGAAGAGGTACCACCTAATGGAACAAGGCCAAGGATTTTACTCCAGGCTTTTCCTTGTACCAAGAAAAGAAAATCAATGGAGACCTATTCTAGACTTGTCCACACTGAACACATACCTCATTGTTCCAAAATTCAAAATGCTGACCCTCCAGCAGCTTCTTCCCATGCTGGGCAAGGAGTCTTGGCTGGTGACTCTAGATCTCAAGGAGGCATACCTGCACGTCCCTATATGACCAGATTGCAGAAGACACCTCAGATTTCTTGCAGGATCAGAGCATTATCAATTCTCAGCATTGCCTTTGGCTTATCTACTGCCCAGAGTATTCACGAAATGCCTGGCATCAGTAATTGCTCATTGCAGGCTTCAGGGAATTCAAATTTACCCATACCTGGACGACTGCCTAATACAAGCGGACAGCAAGGCAAAATTAACAAAAGATTTGGAAAATGTCATACAACTGTTGCAAGCCTTGGGATACACAGTCAACATGCAAAAGTCAAGACTAGTACCATCCCAAAGGATAACATTCTTGGGTGCAGAACTGGATACATCAACTCAGATGGCTTTTCTCACAGAAGAAAAACAAAAGCAACTACCAGCCTACTTCATGACATTAACAACACAAACTCGGCTTACTGCAAGGAAAGTCCTGCAAGCCCTGGGCTACATGGCATCATGCATAATATTGGTTCCACATGCCAGGCTGCATATGAGAAAGCTATAATGGTACCTAAGGAATGTATGGTCTCAACACAAGCACAGTCTAGAAGCCCAGATTCCAATAATTCCATGCCTGAAGCAAGAATTCCTGTGGTGGGCTCAGGCCTGTCAGTGGAACAGAGGCTTGCCTTTTCACAAACCTCATCCAAGCCAGACCATCACCACGGACGCCTCAGACCTAGGATGGGGGGCACACATGGTGGACAAGTGTATTCAAGGCCTATGGACCCAAGACCAGCTGAATCTACACATAAATCTAAAGGAGATGCTGGCAGTGAAACATGCGATCCAGGCATTCAGATCACTCCTTCAACAGGGTCATCTGCTGATAAGGACCGACAATACCACAGTCATGTGGTACATCAACAAACAGGGAGGTACACATTCATATCCTCTATGCCGGATGGCAATGGACCTGTGGAATGTGGCCCTGAATCTCAACATTCAACTTCAGGCCAGATTTGTACCAGGAAAAGAAAATTCTCTAGCAGACACCTTTAGCAGAACTACCACGGATGCTCACGAATGGATGCTGCATCCAGATATCTTCAAAGCCATAACAAAGAAATGGGGACTACCAGAGATAGACCTGTTCGCCACCCCACACAACCACCAATTGAAGAAATTCTGCACAAGAGCATACCACCCACTTGCTTGGAGGGTGGACTCCCTTTCCTTCAGCTGGAAAAACCTGACAGCATATGCATTTCCACCTCTTCCCTTGATGTACAAAGTTCTACTGAAGATCAGAGAGGATCAGCCAAGGGTAATCCTGATAGCTCCAGACTGGCCGAGGCAACATTGGTACCCGCTACTGAGAAGCACGTCTCGGACACGCATGGCCTCTACCTCTGTCCCTTACTTCTAACACAGGACAACTACAAGATCCTACATCCAAACTTGAAAACACTGCAGCTAGCTGCTTGGAATATTGCATAAAACAAAATAACCCAGGTTTATCCCAGAGGGTTAAGGACATTATCCTGGAGGCACGCAGACCTTCCACAAGGAAGACTTATTCAGCCAAGTGGAAAAGATACCTCATTTGGAGTGCAGCAAAGGGAGAAAATGTCTCATTGGCAAACATAGCACACATCCTGGAATACTTAGCAGAACTGTTCCACAATGGCCTGTCTTACTCCTCCATTAAGATTCATGCATCAGGAATTTCAGCAGAATACAACATGGATCCTCCTGTCTTCTCTCATCCTCTACTCAGACAGTTCTTGAGAGGAATCAAAAATGTAAAACCTCCAAGGAAACCACCTTTACCTACATGGGATCTCAACTTTGTGCTGGAAAAGTTAACACTTCCTCCTTTTGAACCAGCAGCAACAGCAGAATTACAGTTCTTGTCTTGGAAAACTGCTTTCCTGCTAGCAATCTCTTTAGCAAGAAGGGTATCTGAGTTACAGGCATTAATGGCAGTACAACCCTTCCTTATCTTCCATCAGGACAGAGTCTCTCTGAGAACTAACCCTACCTTTATGCCAAAAGTGGTCTCCAGAGTATCATTGAACCAAGTGATTCATTTACCTACATTCTTCCCCAACCCACAGAACAGGGGGGAAAGACTGCTACATACCTTGGATGTGCACAGACAATTACGCTACTATCTGGACAGAACTAAGACCAGCAGAAAAACTGACCAGCTTCTGGTAGCATATGCAACAGGAATGCAAGGAAAAGCAATTTCAAAACAGACAATCTCAAAATGGATAGGAAATTGCATTCGATTTTGCTACTCTTTTCATGGAAAGACAACTCCTGAAAATATCAGACCTCATTCCACAAGAGCTACAGCCACCACTACAGCTTTCCTACGAGGAGTGGCTACCAAAGACATTTTAGAAGCTGCTACTTGGAGCTCCGTGCATACATTTGCCAAGCATTATAATCTTCCCTTATATTCTAGATCCCGAGCAGGTTTTGCAACTGCTGTTTTGCAAGGGATCTTAACTACACCATCTTTATCTTAGTGCCTCCTCCCCCAGTTTGGCTATGGTATTCTACCCATATGTTAGCACTGCAGATGCATCCTTGAAGGACATAGTACAGTTTTGTACCTACCATAAATGTAGATGTCCGATAGGTATGCATCTGCAGTCAGGATTACCCACCCTCCTTCCCCTCTGTGGTATTCCTAGGGTATTTACCCCTCTTTTAGCTAGCTGGGGGAATCTATTATGGTGTATTTGTTTGTATATATGTGCATATATATATATATATATATATATATATATATATATATATATATATATATATATAGTCTTATATTGTTTGCTCTCTACTGTTTGGAATTATTTACATTTATCCAAATTTAGCCTTCCTAGAGGGCACCTGGCATCTGGGGCAAGAAACACTAAGGAAAATGGCATCGGCTGATGCCTTTATACCCAATAAACAGCAGCTATGACGTCGGGTGAAGTGCGACATCAGCCGAGGCCAGACCCAGACTTTGGAATCCGGACGACCGAAGGGCTGCCTGAGGCAGGACAACCCATATGTTAGGACTGCAGATGCATACCTATCGGACATCTACATTTACGGTAGGTACAAAACTGTACTTTTCCTCCCCAGCCAGTGACACTGTGCAGGCAGGGACTCAACCTCCCACCAGGCCTGCTTCATCGGAGTCATCCCAGAGAGGTAGGGACAGGAGGGAGAAGCACCGCCACAAAGAGAGGGACAGGCCCAGAATAAGATCACCGGACAGGGTCATTCTCCAGCCCCTCTTCTAAGGCACCCAGATCTCATTCTCCTCAGCTCTGCTCTCCCCGTTTTTTGCCGGAGCCGATGGAGCCATCAGAACCGAGGCACTCCCCTTTGATCCGGCCCAGACCCGAGTCGGTCACTTCATCCAAATTGACTGAGGGTCTCCGAACTTGATATGGACAGGCTGATGAGGTTCATCCAGAACCAGATTCAGATGGGGGTCTTACCAGGGCCCTCTCCCATTGTAGAGGGTCCTTCAACTATGTTCCACCCTATTGCTCCTTCCCCGATCCGACCCGACGCTTTGGGGTTCTCTGGTCCGAGACCTTTTGGAGCTGTTGGGTCAGTGCCGATGATTCTAGTATCCATGATGCCGGTCATCACCTTGAGTTCCTTGGATCCGATCTTGGATCCAGTGGGCTCTCGGAGCTGTGGTCGGGGAGTCGGACCTGAGGGCCGAGATCTCGCTCTTTCGGATCCCACCCTCGGTGCCTGGCCTACCCTGCCATCTGCTCTGGTCTCTGCTTCTGTGCCGGGGAGAGCCTCATCTTTATGTTCTACGGGGGTGTGCTCTCCATCGGCATTTGGGGCAGTGGAAAGGGTTCTCTCCCAGGGGTTGAGACCACAGCTCACCTCCTCTGATCCTACCCAGACTCCTTTGATTTTGGATTCTGCTCCCATTGCCCTGTCTCAGGGACAGCCCGTGCCAAGGCAACCCCAGGTTGTTCCCCTCAGGGAACCCTCGGAGGCTTACGAATCCTCTCCAGAGAGTCGCACTGGAGAGGAACCTCGCAAGTGCAAGAGGAGGCACTTGGACTCCCCTGAGTCCATTACCACTGATACGGACTTGGATGAAGGAGAGGGTTCCCCCAGATCACCTACAGAGGATGACTTGTTTGGAGTCATTATGGAGATCCTCCGCCAAAGAGGAGGTTGGTCAGCCCCCAAACCCTCTGCGGATGAGTCCGTATTCCTGGAGGCCTTTGGCACGGGCCCATCTACTTCCTGGGTCTCCCCTCCAGCTGACCCTTTGGTGGACCTCATCACCACTAGGCATGGAAGGATCCTGACACTGCAGAGCCTATACCCAAAAGGCCAGACAAAATTCTTTCCCCGCCGTCAGACAGGCAGGCATGGTCCAAGGGAGCTCCGGTAGATGCTTTGGTGGTTGCAGCTGCCACAAAGAAGGAACTGGCACAGGAGAGTTCCTCTGTTCATCCACCAGACAAGGAGTCCAGGTCGATGGATCATTTTGGGAAGCGCATGTACTCGTCAGCGACATTTTCTATCCGTGCACTGAATTACTTGGCACATGTTATCCAACTGCAGCGAGACCTTATATCGGAACTGCGTCACCCCCGGAGTCTGTCGCAGCAGGACAAGCAGTCCTTTACCACGAAGATGACTACACTGAAATCATTGACGAATACCTCTATGCGTCTCCTCACTCATGCCACGGAGGGAGCCGCTAGAGGTGCTGGTACAGGCGTTGCCTTGAGGCGACACGTCTGGATCAGGCTGTGTCAGTTTGCGGACCCCTTTAAGGCGTCTTTCATCAACGCCCTATTCGATGGATCATCCCTCTTTGGGAAGACTGTACGTGACACACTAACCCAGAGTGAGAAGGCTGGAAAGACTTTGTCAGCTGTCTGAATCCACTTCTCTAACCCCCAGAGGTCCTATTCCAGGAACCAAAAGGGGCAAAAGAAGATGTGGTTCCAGAAATCACAGTCCTTTCGTGACACTCAGGAATATTCGTCCCCCTGAGGCAGAGGAGGGACAAGACCGACGCCATCCCAGAGGCAGAGGGGGTCCCGGAAACTTCGGGTCTAGGGAACAATTTTTCCAACAGACCCGCACAGCAACCCTGAGGGGTTGCCTTAGCTGCTCTACTCTGGAGGCAGTCTGGGGAAGATTTTCCTTACATCCAGCAGCATGGGAGTCCATTACTGCAGACCGCTGGGTGTTAAACATCATATCCAGAGGATGTTCTATCCCCTTCATTTCGTATCCCATAACTCCAGCTCACCTTCCAGATGTTCCACCCACTCACAGGGAGGCTGCAGCTTTAGAGGTTTCGAAGCTGCTACAAAAACGAGCCATCAAGCCGGTCTCCCCAGATCAATCCGGATCAGGCATCTACTCCAGGTTCTTTTTAGTGCCAAAGAAGACAGGGGACCTCTGGGCCCATTCTGGACCTGTCTATCCTCAACCTGTCGGTAGAGAAACAAAAATTCTGGATGGTCACTCTACAGTCCAGTCTACCATTTCTGAGAGAATGTGACTGGTTGTGCTCGTTAGACCTCCAGGACGCTTACTTATCACATCAAGGTCCACAGGAGCTCCAGGAGGTTTCTCCGCTTCTGGCTAGGAGCCAGTCGCTTTCAATTCAGAGCCCTACCCTTTGGTATCACCACAGCCCCCAGGGTGTTCACCAAGGTTATGGCGGTCATAGCGGCTCACCTGAGACTTCAGGGCATTCAGGTATTCCCCTACCTAGACGACTGGCTCTTTGCTGCATCCACCAAACGTCTCTTGTGTCAGGCCCTACACTACTTCCGTGGTCTGGCTCACAAGTTAGGCATCACGATCAACCTCAAGTCCCACCTGACTCCGGTTCAGATCATAGACTTCATCGGGGCATGGTTTAATTCGATTCACTCAAAGATTTTTCTCACTCTGGAAAGGATAGAAAATCTCAGACTCCCTTTATCAGCGATCTTGGATCACTCTGTAGTCACAGTAGCCAATGTTCTCGATGGCAGCCGCAATCTCTATCCTCCCTATTGCACATCTTCACATGAGCCCTTCAGTGGAATCTGGCAGTTCAATGGTCCTGGCTAGACCTTCCGATGAGTTTCCGAATCAATCAGACATGTAGAACGTCACTCCAGTGGTGGCTTCAATCAGCGGAGCGCAGCTTTCTAGCCCCTCCGGCTCAAGCCAGTGTGTCCACAGACGCTTCCCAGCTCGGGTGGGGGGGCACTTCCTGGGAAGAATGGTCCAAGGCACGTGGTCCCCTCCGGAGACCAAGCTACACATCAGTGTCCTGGAAATGAGGGCAGTGCTTTTAGCGTTGAGAGCCTTCCACCCTGTCCTACCTCCGGAGACTGTAGCCATTCAGTCAGACAAACATGTCTGTAGTCCGGTATATAAACAAACAGGGAGGGACCCGATCCTACCCCCTTTGTCGCGAGGCCATGAGAGCTTGGGAGTGGGCCATATCCACCAGCCGGTTTCTCATAGCAACGCATATCCCGGGACGCTCCAACATTCTAGCAGACAGTCTCAGCAGGGCAATCCTTCTTCCTTACGAGTGGTCTCTGAAACAATCAGTGGCTGAGAAGATCTTCCGTGTTTGGGGTCAACCTTGCTGTGATCTCTTCGCATCTCCTTCCAACGCGAAGTGCAGCAACTTCTTCACTCTGATTCCCCCCTCTGGGGGATATCCCCAGGGACTCTCTAGTCCATGCTTGGTCTCCCGGGCTACTGTATGCTTATCCCCCGTTACCTCTTATTCCGAAGTTCCTTCAGAGAGCTTGCCGGCTGCAGTGCAAAGTCATTCTCATAGCCGTGCCAAGTGTGGTTTCCATTCCTATGGTCTCACCTGTTGGCTCCTCCATGGACTCTAGATCCATGTCCGGATCTAATTTCTCACCTGTCGGGCTTGCCCCTGCCCAATCTGGACAGTCTCAAGCTGACTGCTTGGCTGCTCCGGTTCCCATGATCATCAGGACTCCTGGACTTTCGTCCCCTGTTAAGAATATTCTGGTAGCTACTCTTAAAGCCTCCACTAGGAAACTTTATAATAGCAAGTGGAGACGTTTTTGCATTTGGGCCTCTCAGCGCAATCTGAACCTGCTTACAGCCCCTGTTCTGGTCATACTGGATTTTTTAGCAGATCTTTTTCGGTCAGGCACAAGTGCTTCCACCATCAAGGTTCAACTGGCTGCCATCTCTAATTTTCTTGTAGGTGAAAATAAGGTTGCTCTGGCTTTGCCAAACTGTGTAAAGCCTTCCTGAAGGGCACTTTTTTATTGCTACCACCAGATGAAGAAACAGTGCCCCCCTGGGATTTGACTTTAGTCCTTCAGGCCTTGACCTCTCCTCCTTTCGAGCCAGCTGGTTCAGTTCCGATTAAGTTTTTGTCATGGAAGACAGCATTCTTGGTCGCCATCACTTCAGCTAAGAGTTTCAGATTTGCAGGCCTTATCCTCCTTGCCCCCCTATTTGGTTTTCCACAAGGATAGGGATGTCCTTCAAGGATGCATCTGCAGTCATCACATATGGGCTGTCCTGCCTCAGGCAGCCCTTCGGTCGGCCGGATTCCAAAGTCTGGGTCCGGCGTCTGCTGATCGCCCTTACCCCGACGTCACAGCGCCTGGGGTATAAAAGTGTCAGCCGACGCCATCTTCCTCAGTCTTTCTTGCCACGTGGTGCCCGAAGCAGAAGCAGTTCGCAAGTGCCGGTCGGCCAGCTCCTGTGATTCAGCTAAGTACCCCGTTGGGGACTCTTTCTTGCCTCAGCCGATGTCAGATAAAGTAAATAATTGTTTAACTTGTGGGAAACAAATACCTCATAAGGATTTCCACTCTTACTGCCTCCCTTGCCTAGGCCCAGACCACAACGTTTCGGCCTGCTCAGCCTGTGCTTCCTTCAACTGACAAACTCTCCGACGTCAGTCGGAGTTTGCAGAGGAACTCTTTGGGGCTAATTTTGCGTACAAGATGCCGTCGGAGACTCCGACTTTGCATTTGGTTAAAAAACGGAAGGACAAGGACCGACACACGCGGCCCGCGGTTTCGGCTGAAACCACGGTCAGGCCTACCGCGAGTGTCTCTGTTTCGGCTGAAACAGAGTCCTCTGTGCTTCCTGTTACCGAACCCACTCAACCGACTACTTCAGCCCCGAAGGCCCCGGCCGAGTCGGTTATTGAATTACCTACTGAAACCGGTGTCCAGGAAATGTCCGACACCATTCCTTTAGACAAGTCTACTCCTGCACGTGGTGCAGCCAGACCCCCTGCATCCATGTCCATTAAGGCCTTTTCTAGGGCAAAAGCTGCTAAACTTACTAAAGCTTTGCCTCCCAAGATTTCCTCTCGGGGACCTTCTACTGGCTCACAGATTCTCAGCCTAGCAGAGGATCTTATCTCTTTAATTAGAGGTTCTCAACCTCACCCGGACAGGGGCTCTCAACCACCCCCAGACAAAAGGCACAGGGTTGAGCCCTCTGACCCCCAGTCCTCAGATGAGTCCTCAGATGGCTCTGCTTTGTCAGACCCCCAGGAGGAGGCTTACTCGGCCTACGAGGACTCTGATGCTGAACAATCTATTCCTTCGGCCTCCCCTCCTGAAGAGTTTTCATTTGGAGAGACTCTACACTCTGAGAGAACATTTCCAATGGCAGGGCCAGGAATTTTCTGATTCTAGAAAGAGATTAAGGACCTTTTTACATTTACCTCAGCATAGGCCTTTAGCTATATCTCCTGTTTTGAATGTTATTGATGTGTACTCTGATGCTAGTACAGCTCCTGATTCTCTCCCTCCGGCTCCTGCCAAACCTGATAGGTACTACAGGGTCCCGGATTCTTATCTACACCTGTACAAGGCCCACTCTGCAGACCCAGAAACAATTTCCCAGGGCCCAAAAGGGGTTGCAGCTGCCACTGCTAAAAATCCTCTACCCTCTGAAAGGGAGTCTAGAGCTTTAGAAAGATGGGGTAAGAAAGTGTATACTTCTGCAACTCTTTCCATGAGGGCTTTAAATTGTCAATTTCATATGATTCAGTACCAAGAGTATTTGTTAGATGAATTGCATAAGAAGCTGTCCTCTTCTGAACCCCTTGACCGTAAATCACTTCAGGATCTGGTACATAACTCACAGCAGGTTAGTAACCATTTTTTGCAGTGTGGTTATGATGCACTGGAAGCTTCATGTAGGTCAGCTATGACAGGGGCAGTTATACATAGGCATGCCTGGCTGAAAGAACAATCTTTACCAGACCATGTTAAAGCTAAGCTTCTGGATGCTCCAATGGAAAAGCAAAAATTATTTGGTTCCACGGCTCAGGAGGTCTTAAAGAAGTTTGAAGAAAAGGCAAAATCGGTGCAAACAGTCAAGGACTTTCTGCAAGTACAACCACCGAGATTCAGCAGAAATTGGCCTACTAAGAATTGGTCCTTTTCGGACTCCGATCACAGAGAGGCAGGAATAGGCGTGCCAGAGGTAGAGGGCAAGCTAGAGGCTCTTACAGAGGCCGTCAGTGGCAGCCTCTCAACCAGAGAGGTGGTGCAGGAACAACAACTGCTACACCAGGACAGACACAATGACTTAATTTTGACTCTGCCAACCAGGGCTCAATTAGAAGCACCATTGGGCGGAAAGCTTTCTTTATTCTCAAAAAGTTGGCATTACATTACAAGGGACACATGGACACTGCAAATAATAGACAAAGGATACAGGTTCCATTTCCACACATTGCCAAAAACAAAAGGAATGCCAGACCTGCCACCAAATCAGAGGGCAGAGGCTTTGAAGCAAATTACCAAATTATTACAAATGAAAGCCATAGAAAAGGTACCTTTTTCAGAACAAGGCCAAGGTTTTTATTCCAGATTATTCCTTGTTCCAAGAAAAGAAAATCAATGGAGGCCTATTCTCGACTTGTCCGCACTGAATACTTACCTCGTGCCAAAATTCAAAATGCTGACTCTACAGCAACTTCTTCCCATGCTGGGCAAGGAGTCTTGGCTGGTGACTCTAGATCTCAAGGAGGCATACCTGCATGTCCCTATTCGACAAAGTTGCAGAAGATACCTCAGATTTCTTGCAGGATCAGAGCATTATCAATTCTCAGCATTGCCCTTTGGCTTATCTACTGCGCCCAGAGTATTCACGAAATGCCTGGCATCAGTAATTGCACACTGCAGACTTCAGGGGATTCAAATCTACCCATATCTGGACGACTGCCTTATACAAGCGGACAACAAGAAAATTTTGCTAAAGGACTTTGACTATGTCATCCACCTACTACAGGCCTTGGGATACACAGTCAACATCCAAAAATCAAGACTTGTTCCATCCCAAAGGATAACCTTTTTGGGTGCGGATCTAGACACAACCACCCAAATGGCTTTTCTCACAGAAGAAAAACAAAAACAACTTCCGGATTACTTCAAGAATCTGACAAGACAAACTCAGCTGACTGCAAGAAAAATCCTGCAGGCCCTGGGTTACATGGCATCCTGCATACTTCTGATTCCACAGGCCAGGCTGCATATGAGAAAATTGCAATGGTACCTAAGGAGTGTATGGACTCAGCACAGTCACAGCTTAGAAGCTTTGATCCCACTCATTCCTTGCCTTCAAAAGGAATTCCTGTGGTGGGCTCAAGCCTGCCAGTCGAACAGAGGGTTGCCTTTCAGCAAACCAAGAGCAAACCAAACCATCACCATGGACGCTTCAGACCGAGGTTGGGGAGCACACGTGGAGGACAAATGTATCCAAGGGCTATGGTCTCAGAGAGCTGTGCATGCACATAAACCAAAAGGAAATGCTGGCAGTGATACACGCAATCGAGGCCTTCAAACCTTTCCTTCATCAAGGCCACCTGCTCATAAGGACAGGCAACACCACAGTTATGTGGTACATAAACAAGCAAGGAGGCACGCATTCCTACCCTCTATGCAGACTGGCCATGAATCTATGGGAACTTTGCTTGAAACTCAACATACAACTGCAATCCCAGTTCGTGCCAAGGAAAGACAATACACTGGCGGACAGCTTAAGCAGAACTACCATGGATGCACACGAATGGATGCTACACCCAGACATCTTCTTACTCATAACACAATCATGGGGAAGGCCGGAGATCTGTTCGCTTCACCCCACAATCATCAACTGAAGACATTCTGCTCAAGGACATACCACCCACAAGCATGGAAAGTGGACTCTCTCTTTCAGCTGGACAGCTCTAAAAGTCTATGCTTTCCCACCACTCCCATTAATGTCCAAGGTTTTACTGAAGATCAGGGCAGAGCAGCCAAGAGTGATTCTGATAGCTCCAGACTGGCCAAGGCAGCACTGGTACCCACTGTTAAAGAGCATGTCACAGAAGAAACCGTGGCCTCTCCCCCTATGGCCACTTCTACTGACGCAGAACAATTTCAAGACTCTGCATCCCAACCTGAAAACCTTGCAGCTAACTGCCTGGAGAATACCATGACTCCTCCTCAGAATAGCTTATCCCAGAGAGTGAAGGACATCATTATGGAAGCTCGCCAACCTTCCACAAGGAAGACATATTCAGCAAAATGGAAAAGATTTCTCACTTAGAACACAACAAAAGGCCTAGATGTGACAGTGATGAGCATGGCACATATACTGGAATACTTGGCAGAATTGTTCCACAATGGCCTGTCTTATTCTTCCATTAAGATACATGCCTCAGCAATTTCAGCAGAATACAATGTTAATCCACCTGTCTTCTCGCATCCTCTCAAGACAGTTTCTGAGAGGAATCAAAAACATCAATCCTCCAAGGAAACTACCTTTACCTACTTGGGACCTTAATTTTGTGTTGGAAAAACTAACACTTCCTATCTTTGAACCAGCAGCATCAGCGGATCTACAGTTTCTGTCTTGGAAAACTGCATTCCTTCTGGCCATAACTTCAGCAAGAAGAGTATCTGAGTTACAAGCTTTAATGGCAGTGCAGCCATTTCTTATTTTCCATCAAGACAGAGTTTCATTGAGAACCAATCCTACTTTTATGCCAAAGGTGGTATCCAGGGTATCCTTGAACCAAGCAATTCACTTGCCTACATTCTACCCAAATCCACAAAAAGGGGAGAAACTTCTACACACTCTGGACATTCACAGACAATTACGCTACTATTTGGACAGAACTAAGTTACAGAAAGACTAACCAATTGTTTGCAGCATATGCTGCTGGGCCACAAGGAAAAGCAATTTCAAAACAGACAATTTCAAAATGGATAGGAAATTGCATTTGTTTTTGTTACTCCTTTCATGGAAAGACTGTTCCTGCAAACATTAGGCCTCATTCCACGAGAGCCACAGCCACCACCACAGCCTTCCTAAGAGGGGTGGCTACCAAGGACATTTTAGAAGCTGCTACATGGAGCTCCGTGCATACATTTGCCAAGCATTACAATTTACCTTTATACTCCAGATCCAGAGCAGGTTTTGCTACAGCAGTCCTGCAGGGTATCTTAACAACACCATCCTTTTCTTAGTACCTCCACCCCCAGATTGGCTATGGTATTCTACCCATATGTGATGACTGCAGATGCATCCTTGAAGGACATAGTACAGTTTTGTACCTACCATAAATGTAGATGTCCGATAGGTATGCATCTGCAGTCAGGTTAACCCTCCCTCCTTCCCCTCTGTGGTATTCCTAGGGTGCTTACCCCCCCCATTAGCTATCTGGGGGAATCTATTGTGGTGTATTTGTTTGTATATATATGTATATATTTTTGCATATGTTTGGAATTTTATTGCATTTCTCCAAATTTAGCCTTCCTTAGAGGGCACCTGGCATCTGGGGCAAGAAAAACTGAGGAAGATGGCGTCGGCTGACGCTTTTATACCTCAGGTGCTGTGACTGGGTAAGGGCGACATCAGCCGACGCCGGACCCAGACTTTGGAATCCGGCCGACCGAAGGGCTGCCTGAGGCAGGACAGCCCATATGTGATGACTGCAGATGCATACCTATCGGACATCTACATTTATGGTAGGTACAAAACTACTTTTTGCTGCCTACGAACCCTTCTTTTCTTCCCAAGGTGTCATTAGCAGCCAATATTAATCAATCTATAAATTTGCCAGTCTTCCCAAATTTCCAAAATAGAGGTGAACATAAGCTTCATTTATTGGATGTCCATAGACTTCATTTTTACCTCCATAGGACTTAACCCTTCCGGAAGTCTGATCAATTGTCTCTCTTTCAAAACCATTTTTGGGCAAAGCAGTTTTGAAAGTGTCTTTAGTATGGTGGATCACTCTTTGCATTGCACAAGTTTACAAGGACAAAGGTTCATCTCCTCCTGCTGTACTGAAGGCACATTCCACTAGACCAATGGCCACTTCTGCAGCTTTCTGGTCAAGAGTTCCATTAGACGATATCTGTGCAGCAGCGACTTGGGCCATTTCGCACACATTCATTTCTCATTATAAATTGGATCTTATTTCTAGAGGGAGAGCATCCTTTGGCTCTGCGGTGCTCAGAAATATCCTTCCATAAGGGCCTCCCAGGAATACTAGTAGCTGGGGACTCTGTCCCATGTGTGCAGAAAGAATGAAGTCAACTACTTCAGATAAAGAAGTTATGTTCTTACCATAACGTTCCATCTGAGTAGTAGACTTCATTCTTCTGCACCTTCGCTCCTTCCATCCCCCTCACTCTTCAGGTTATCCTGTTTAGGGTTGTGGTTATGTTGCTTTTTAGTGACCGCAAACTCGATCTGGGGCTAGATAGGTGGAAGTGATGTAATATAGGTAGGGGAGGAGCTTGGAGCTCAGAGCTGATGCTTGAAAAGTTTTGCCGGCTCGGATCCGTATACCCATATGTGCAGAAGAATGAAGTCTACTACTCAGATGGAACGTTATGGTAAGAACATAACTTCTTCTTTCTGACCTTAAACTTTAAAAATACTACTACTATAAAACAATTTGTGCTGAAGAGTTTGCCATTTATACTTCTTTCATAATCCCTGTGGTTCTAGAGATATGAGCATTTGTTTAAAATGTGAGGGCATAATTTGATGCTGTCAAAAGGCCGAGGCTCCGCCCATTGGAAGTTGCAGTACAGACATTCTGAGCTCCATTGGAGTGAAAGAGTTAAGTTATTCAGATTGCCTCTTGTTACTTTTCTCAGGCTGAGATTTATTTCTAGTGTAGCAGGCACTCCTGCCACGTGACCCCTCTTCTGGTTTGTTCATTCAAGTGGTCATACAAACTTAACTATCAAACTTGAAGTACTAAAATTAAGTAGGTAAGGAATTGATTCAACATTACTGGGTCATCTTAAAGGCAGCTCAAGACAAAGAAAACATACCACCAGAAATATGTCACTTACAGAAGAGGTAAACCTTAGGAGAAAGCAGTACATTTTTGTTTTTTAAGGGATGTCGAAGTATGACACAAGACAATTGATAGAACTTGGGCTGCAGGTTCTTTTCCATATGAGAGTTGAACATTTTGTAAACAGATGTTTTAAAACAATTCCCATCAGCAGATACTAGTTTCAGATGTTATATTTTTCTAAGAAAAAATATTTAAGCCACAGTTTATTTTATCTTGTTTACAAACATATATATTGGCATGATTGATACTTTTGTACTGTTGCATCCCATCTGGGTTGAACTTGTTTACATGAAAGGTGCAATTGTTGAATTAGATTTATACTGTAGTAGTCAAGCAGACTGAAGATGTTCTTCGTATTTCACTGTTGCAGTCATTACATTTGGGTAATCTGCTGGCAGGTTGCCCTCAGTCGGCCTGAATAACAATGTCTTGGGTCCTGCATCAGTTGCTCTCTCCACTTCCATGACGTCAGGGTTATAAAACATGCAGCAGACGCCATTTTCCTTCAGTCTTTCTTGCCGCGCGATGCCCGCAGCAGAAGCAGTTCGCAAGTGCTAGTCGTCTGACTCCTGAAATTTTCATTTTCGAGTTTCAGAACCGAAGTCTTCAAACTAAAGCCAAGTACCCCATTGGGGAAACTTTTTCTTGCTCTTTACTGATGTCAGTAAACGTTAATAATTGCATTACTTGTGGGAAGCAAATACCTCATAAGGATTTTCATTTGTACTGTATTCCTTGCCTAGGCCCTGATCACAATGTGCCTTGCTGTCGGTTTTGTGCTAAATTTAACCAACGCACTATTAAGCATCTGTATATTTTTTGCTTCTGAATATTTTGTTTCGAGTTTTAACTACCCTGAAATGTCGTCTATTAACAATCCGACTACCGGAGTTCACAAAAATCGCAAGGAAAAAGACAGTCTAGGTCCAAAACCGACGACGAAGCTTCCAAGCCAGTCGCTGGTTTGCCGGTACTCTGGCGCTTTCGCAGGCCCTGATACCTGCTACTTTTGAGTCGCAGGCCTCTACAGAGACCCATTCGGAGTCCGGTATGCCGCGAGATTCTACAAGTATTGAACCCGCGGATCTCTCTCCCTTGGATGGGTCTGGAGCCGCCGAGCAGGCACCGGCTTCTGAGGGTGTTTTCAAGCCTCAACATTTGTATATTAAACAGACGCCATCATCTGAAACCAGGCCAAAACCAACTTCTATGTCTAAAAAAAACAATGCATGAGCCACGTGCTCAGGCCCCTATGCCTAAAAACAAATGATCAAAATGGTTGAGGATTTAATTACCTTGATCAGGGGTTCCCAATCCCCCCTGCTAAGAGGCCTAGGCAAGGCACTGATTATGAATCTTCAGATCAGATTCCCTTTCTTCTGATTCCTCTTCTGATCAGGAATTTTCTATTCCACCTTATGAGGACTCTGATGCAGAGGATTCCATCCCTTCTGCTTCTCCTCCTGAGGATTAGTCTTTTGGAGAGACTTTGCATACTTTAAGGGAACATTTTAACTGGGAGAGTCAGGACTTCTCAGAATCAAAAAAGAAGCTTAGGGATTTTCTTCTTCCTCAGCATAGGCCTTTGGCAATCTCTATTAGACATTGTTTGTGTTCTTGGAATTGAGCATGGCTCCTGATTCCCTGCCTCCAGCTCCTAGTAAGCCAGACAGATATTACAGGGTTCCTGACTCCCACAAATTTATTTTCAAAAATCCTGCTGCTGATCCTGAGACTGTTTCTCAGGGTCCCAAGGGTGTTAAGGCTTCTACAGCCAAAAATCCTACCCCTTCTGATAGAGATTCCAGGGCACTGGATAGATGGGGAAAGAAGGTTTATACATCTGCAACCTTGACAATCAGGGCTTTAAACTGCCAGTTTCATATGCTTAAATATCAACAGCATGTTATGGGCTTACTGAAACAGAAAATTGTTGGTTTCCGATTGTGTGGAAAATAGAGTAGCAGGATTTATTGCATTCAGCAGAACAGGTTGGAAAGCATACTTTATAATGTGGTTTTGATTCCTTGGAGGCCTCTTGCAGGGCCGCTGTAACTGGATCCTGTAATGAGAAGGCATTCCTGGCTCAAGGAGCAAAATCTGCCTGATCATATTTAAGCTAAGTTGTTGGATGCCCCTTTACAGCATGTCAGTCTGTTTGGTAATAAGGCAGAAGAGGTTTTAAAGAAAATGGAAGACTAAGCTAAATCTATGCAAACTGTAAAAGATTTCTTGCAAGTGCAGCCATCCAGGTTCAGTAGGCACTGGCCTACTAAGAACTGGTCCTTTCCTGTGTCCAACAGAGCCACTCGGGGCAAACCCAGGCACTCCAAAGGCTCCTGATATCAATCACAGGGATCTTACAGGTCAAAGCAATGGGATGCCTCCACCTCCAAATCTGGAGGTAACAAAGTACAACCCTACAGTAAGCAGTCTCAATGACTTTCCTCTGCCATCTCCAAGCACTTTTTTGGCAGCCCCCTTGGGGGTAAAACTAGCACTTCATGCTCAACATTGGCATTTAATTACCCAGGACAAGTGGGTATTAAACATAGTATCCTAGGGGTACAGATTTAATTTCCACACGTTGCCAATTCCGAACGGATGGCCAGATCTGCCACCAAACCAGTGGGCAGAGGCCTAGATGTCCCTCATGGGTATGGAGGCTATTCAACCAGTACCAGAAAAGGAAAAAGGACAAGGATTTTATTCAAGGCTTTTCCTCGTACCCAGAAAGGACAAATCATGGTGTCCAGTTCTGGACTTCAATTCTAAACACGTTTCTGGACATTCCAAAATTCAAACTGCTTACTTTGCAACAGCTACTGACTATACTAGGCCAAGAATGCCTGGTTGGTAACTCTAGACTTAAGAGGCATACCTGCATATCCCAATAAGGGAATCTTGCAGAAGATACCTCCGCTTCAAAGCATGCTTTTTGCATTACCAATTCTCTGCACTGCCCTTTGGCTTATCTACTGTGCCCAGGGTCTTTACAAAGTGCCTGGCACCAGTAATTGCAAAGAAACATTCAAATTTATCCTTATCTGGAGGATTGTCTCATTCAGGCAAAGGACAAGGACACTCTTCTTCAACATCTGGCATTTGTAAAAAGGCTTCTACCATGGCTAGGGTACACCATAAATGAAAAGAAACCACAACTGGTACCCTCTCAAATTACATTCCTGGGTGCAAGCTTGAATACAACTGCCCAGATGGCTTACCTCACGCCAGACAAACAAATTCAATTGACAACATACTTCAAACAAATGGCAACAAAAACCCAGCTATCTGCAAGACAACTTCTGCAGGCTTTGGGATTCACGGCATCCTGCGTTCTACTAATTCCATATGCGAGACTGCATATGAGGAAACTTCAGTGGTATCTAGAAAGCTTATGGGAGTCAACATTGTCACAGCCTGGAAACTGATTCCTCTCATTCCCTGCCTGCAACAGGAGTTTCTTTGGTGGGCAGAGACATGTCGCCAAAAGAAGGGCCGTCATTTATTCTACCCCCTGCCACCCAAACCCTAACTACAGACGCATCAGACTATGCTTGGGGGGCCCATCTGGCAGGGAGATCCATTCAGGGCAAATGGAGCCCAAACCAAATGCATCTACATATCAACCAGAAAGAAATGCTAGCTGTTCAGAATGCTCTGACAGCCTTCAAGAACTTCCTTCATCCAGGACGACTACTTATAGACTGACAACAACACAGTTATGTGGTACATAAACAAACATGGGGGTACCCACTCTTACCCTCTTTGCAGACTAGCCATGGCCTTGTGGAACACAGCCTTGACTTACCAAATACATCTTCAAGCTCAGTTCCTGCCAGGAAAGCAAAATACTCTGGCAGACGACCTAAGCAGAAATCTTGTGGACCCGCACGAATGGAAACTGGATCCACAAATCTTCAGCATGTTAACACAAAAATGAGGGAGCCCAGACATAGATCTATTTGCCTCTCCCCCAGACATAGATCTATTTGCCTCTCCCCAAAACTATCAGTTGGACAAATTCTGTGCAAGAACTCATCACAAAAAAGCATGGAAAGTGGATGCGCTATCCTTCAGCTGGAAAAACCTATCTGTCTATGCCTTTCCCCCTCTGACTCTACTCTCCAAGGTCTTAATAAAAGTCAGACAGGAAAAAACAAAAATGATTCTAATTTCTCTGGACTGGCCTCGCCGACACTGGTACCCACTTCTAAGGAATATGTCACACCTTCCTCTGTGGTACTTGCCTCAAACACCCCACCTATTGTCTCAGCAGAACTATCAAATTCTGCACACTCTACTCCAAACTCTGAATCTTGCAGCATGGATTGTCAACTAATTTCACCAACCACATCTCTCAGTAAACCTGTGATGGATGTCATTTTGGAGGCCAAAAGTCCTAGTACTAGAAAATCTTACGCTGATAAATGGAAGATATTCTGTGCTTGGAACCAAGCACAAGGAATAGACACAGCAAAGCCCAGTATTCCTCAGATTTTGTAATACTTAACTGAGATGCTTCACAAGGGCCTATCTTTTTCTTCAATAACATTCCATGCCTCTGCCATCTCGGCTCATTACAACATAGAGCCTCCCCTCTTTTCTCATCCCCTGCTAAAACAGTACCTCAGAGGGGCCAAAAATTTAAGGCCTCCCAGGAGAGCGCCAACTCCTGATGGGACCTCAATTTTATGCTGGAAAAACTCACCCTACCTCCTTTTGAACCAGCAGCTACTGCAGATATAAAATTTCTTTCTTGGAAGACCGCTTTTCTTTTGGCAGTCACTTCAGCTAGAAGGGTTTCAGAACTGCAGACTCTCATGGCAGTGGAGCCTTTCATTATTTTCTACCCGGACAGGGTGGCCCTCCGGACCAGTCCTTTTATGCCTATGGTGGTATCCAGTGTGGCTTTTAACCAGACCATTCACCTGCCAACTTTCTTCCCAGATCCGCAGAACAAGGGGGAACGGATTCTGTATTCATTGGATGTACACAGACAACTAAGATTCTACTTAAACAGGACAAAATCTCTAAGAAAGTCTGAGCAACTACTGGTGGCATTTTCTGTGGGATCAGAGGGGAAGGTTATATCAAAGCAGACTATTTCTAAATTGATAAGCCACTGCATTAGTTTCTGCTACTTGCACCATGGTAAACCTGTGGCCAGGGGGATCAGATCCCATCCCACCAGGGCTGCCTCTACTTCAGCAGCTTTTCTCAGAGGGATCCCTACCAGAGACATTCTAGAAGCTGCTACTTGGAGCTCAGTCCATATGTTCACATACCATTTACCTCTCTTCTAAATCCAGGGCAGGCTTTGCCACTGCAGTCCTGCAGGGCCTTATAGCTACTCCTAATGCTGTTTAGTTCCATCCTCCCATCCATAGCTTTGGGATTCTACCCAAATGTAATGACTGCAACAGTGAAACACTAAGAACATAGTACAGTTGTGTACACTTACCATAAATGTAGATGTTCGAGTGTATTCACTGTTGCAGTCCGGATTACCCACCCGCCAGCCACCTTTTCTATACCTTTTCTTTCCTCACTATACTCAAAAACCTTTGTGGGGTATTTGCTTTTAGTTGAAGGTAAATGTTATGTTTCTAAAGTGCATTTATATATTTATAGTTGTATACATATATATTTTTGCTCCCCATTTGGGGGGCACGTGACATCTGGGGCAAGAAAAACTGATTAAAATGGCTTTGGCTTCATGTTTTATACCCCTGATGACCTGGCGTCGTGGAAGAGGAGACAGCAACCAACGCAGGACCCAAGACTTTGTTATTCAGGCCGACTGAGGGCAACCTGCCAGCAGATTACCCAAATGTAATGACTGCAACAGTGAATGCACTCAAACATCTGCATTTATGGTAAGTGTATACAACTGTACTTTTTCCTCTTTATTCTGTATCATTATAACAATGTTTTACTAAAAAGGACTTGATTCTGCAGTTTTGTGGTTATGCTTCTTGGTATGCCCTTGTGCCTGAAATTGGTTTGTCTGGCATACTGTTTGTTTTCCATACTCAGAGCATTTAGATTGGACCATGCAGTCAGTCATATTGGTGTTTGGTTTACTTGTTTGGCTTTTGCAGTAAGGTAGTCTGAGTTGCAATAGAGCAGTGGCTACTTTTTCCTGATGGTTATCCATATTCCAGGCAGAAAGTCAAATATCTTGGCAGACACTTTCAGTTAGAAGTCCAGTATGCTTCTGGGGCTTCAGATTCATCACACCGTTTACTGTGCCCTCTCAATTGAGACACTTTGAAGGCTGGTGTGTTTCTGTAGAAGATTACAGTGTTAACCAAGTTCTTCTCCCCTCCAGCTGCTTAGGTGGAGTAGGGAGTAGATACTTTGTTGCTGGAATGATCAAATGGTTCCTTTCCCCCTCATTTTAATGTGTTGGTTACAGTTCTTTGTAGAAAAGATTCATTGTTTCATGGTAGCATGTAGAACTTTGAGTCTTTGGCTTTACACGTGTTCTTCGTATTTCACTGTTGCAGTCGTCACATTTGGGTTATCTGCTTGCAGTAGTCCTCAGTCGGCCTGATTAACTGATATAAGTCTTGGGTCCTGCATCTGTAGCTGTATCTTCCATGACATCAGGTAGTCAGGGGTATAAAGCATGCAGCCAATGCGATTACACCAGTCTTTCTTGCCATGCGGTGCCCAAAGCAGAAGCAGTTTCAAGTGCTGGTCGGCCTACTCCTGAAATTTTCATTTTCGAGTTTCAGATCCGAAGTCTTCAACCAAAGCCAAGTACCCCATTGGGGAAACTTTTTCTTGCTCTAAACCGATGTCCGTAAAAGTCAATAAATGTATTCCTTGTGGAAAGCAAATACCTCATAAAGATTTTCATTCGTACTGTATTCCTTGCCTAGGCTCTGACCACGACGTACCTTGCTGTCGTTTTTTGCCTTATTTAAGCAACGAACTACTAATCGTCAGTATATTGACTTTTCTAAATATTTTGGTACTCTGTTCAGTTACCCAGATAGGGCTTCAGTAAGCCACCAGACTACCGACATTCCAAAAAAACGTAAAGATAAAGACAGACAGGCCACCTAGGTCCAAAGCTGCTGACTACCCTTCTCCTAAGCTAGTCGCCAGTTCGCCGGTACTCAGTGAGGCACTTTCTTAGCACCTAATACCCACTACTTCAGATTTGCAGGCCTCTACTGAGACCCATTCGGAGTCCGGTATGCCTCCCTATGCTTCAACTGTGGAACCTGTTGATGTCTCTACCTTGGATGGGTCCGGAGCCGCTGTGCAGGCACCGGCTTTTGAGGGTGTATTCAGGCCTACTGACTTGCATATTAAACTGACGCCATCCTCTTCAAGGCCTAAAACTCGATCCATGCCTAGAAAACCGACGCCCAGACCGCATGGTCAGGCCACTATGCCTAAAAAACAAATAAGAATGGCTGAAGACCTTATTACTTTAATCGGGGGAAGCCAACCTTCCCCCTCTGAAACCTAGAACTGAATTTGCTTATGATTCTTCTGATCAGGATTCTGAAATTTGTTTCCTCTGACCAGGATTTACCCTTATCTACCTATGAGGATTCTGATGCAGAGGACTCTTTTCCCTCTGCTTCCCCTCCAGAGGATTTCTCTTTTGGTGAAACCTTGCATACTGTTAAGGAGCATTTTTGCTGGGAAAGCCAGGATTACTCTAATTTTAAAAAAAGATTTAGGGATTTCTTACTCCTGCCTTAACTCAGGCCATTAGATATCCCCCCTGTACTGGACATTGTTGATGCCATTTTGGAATCTAGCTTGGCCCCAGACTCCTTACCTCCTGCTCCCAGAAAACCAGCTAGATAATACAGGGATGTTCTTTGTTCCTTGTAGTATAGACAGTTGAATCCTGCTGCCCTCAATGAAAACTCCTGTAAATTATGTTCTCTACTATCTTTAACTGTGTTTTAAAAGTATATTTTTTATGCATTTGCTTTTCTTACTGTATGAATTTTATAATTGTAACTTTACCTTCAACATTATGTAACCTTTATTGTATCATATTGCTTATGGAGCTTTTCTCCCCGGGCCTCCACTGAAAATGGGCACTTTCTGGCCCAGTGGACTCCCCTGGTAATCAAACCGAAATAAATAAATAAATGTTCGTGTTTCACTGTTGCAGTTAGTACACTTGGGTTATCCTGCTGGCAGGCTACCCGCAGTCGGCCTGAATTCCAAATTCCTGGTCCAGCGTCTGTTGCTGTTGCCGCTTCCCTGACGTCAGTGCGCCAGGGGTATATAAGATACAGCCGACACCATTTTCTTCAATCTTTCTTGCCGCCCGAAGCAAAATCAGTTCGCAAGTGCAGGTCGGCTGACTCCTGAGATTTTCAAAATTGAATTTCAGAACCGAAGTCTTCAATAAAGCTAAGTACCCCATTGGGGAAACTTTTTCTTGCTCCAGACAGATGTCAGTAAAAGTTAATTGTATTTCTTGTGGGAAGCAAATACCTCATAAGGATTTTCACTCTTACTGTATTCCTTGCCTAGGCCCCATGACCACGACGTTGCTAGTTGGCGGTTTTGTGCTAGATTCAACCAATTCACTATTAAGCGTCGGTTTGATTTTGCTTTACATTACTTTGGCCGAAGGTTTAACTACATAATGCCATCAGAACAACCGACCGAAATTCATAAAAACCCAAAGACAGAAATGGACAGGCATCCGAGGTCCAAAACTGACGAAGCCTCTTCTAGGCCAGTCGCCGGTTCTCAGTGAGGCACTTTCGCAGCCCCTGACACCCGCTACCTCAGCCACAGACGGCCTCAGTCTCCCACGTGGAGACAACTAGGCCTCTGGAAACTCAAGGTATTGGGCCTACGGAAACTATTCCCTCATATGGGTCCGGAGCCACTGAGCAGGCATCGGCTTCTGAGGGTGTTTTCAGACCTATACAGCTTACTATCAAGTCCACTTCAGCAGCAAAGGCAAAGTCTAAAACACCATTAAAGACAATGAAACAAGTACAGCATTCTCCTGGACAGTCATCCATGCCAAAGAAACAGATGCTTAAAATGGCCGAGGACCTAATTCCTTTGATCAGGGGTTCCCATCCCTCTCCTGATAAAAGGCCTAGGCAAGACACTGACCGACTCCTCTGACCAGGTTTCTATTTCCTCTGATTCCTCTTCAGAACAGGGATATTCTTTTCCTCCATATGAGGACTCTGATGCTGAAGAATCTATCCCTTCAGCTTCTCCTCCTGAGGATTACTCTTTTGAGGAAACCTTGCACACCATGAGGGAGCATTTCTATGGGGAGAGCCAGGATTATTCAGAATCCAGAAAAGGCTCAGAGACTTTCTTTTACTGCTTCAGCACAGGCCCCTTGCTATCCCCCCTGTACTAGATGTCATTTTCTCTGAATCCAGTTTGTCTCCTGATTCTTTACCCCCTGCACCAGTCAAGCCAGATAAGTACTACAGGGTTCCAGACTCTCATAAATTTCTTTATAAAAACCCTGCTGCTGACCCAGAAACAATTTCTCAGGGTCCCAAAGGGGTCAAGGCTTCCACTGCAAAAAAACCCTGTTCCCTCTGATAGGGATTCCAGAGCAGTGGATAGATGGGGGAAAAGTTTACACTTCTGCTACTTTAGCTGTAAGGGCTTTAAACTGCTAGTTTCACATGCTTAAATATCAACAACACCGAATGTCTTTGCTAAAACAGAAAATGCTTACAAGCTCAGAATGTCCTGACAATAAGGAAATGCAGGATTTATTGCATGCAGCTGAACAAGTGGGAAAGCATACTCTGCAATGTGGTTTTGATTCATTAGAGGCTTCTTGCAGAACCGCAGTTACAGGTTCTGCCATTCGAAGGCATGCTTGGTTAAAAGAACAAAGTTTACCTGATCATGTTAAAGCAAAATTATTGGATGCTCCATTACAGCATGATACTTTGTTTGGTGTTAAGGCAGAAGAGGTGTTAAAGAAAATGGAGGATAAAGCAAAATCAATGCAGACAGTAAAGGATTTCTTACAGGTTCAGCCACCTAGATTTAGCAGGAACTGGCCTTCTAAAAATTGGTCCTTTCTAGTGTCAGGCAGGCTGCAAAGAGGCAGATACAGACGCCCAAGAGGCAGATCTCGGCCCCAAGGCTCATACAGACCTAAACAATGGGTTGCTTCAGCCCCCAAAGGCGGATAAGACAAATCACAACCTTATAGGAAACTGTCCCAATGACTTCCCTCTACCAATGCCAAGCACTTTTGGCAGCACCCTTAGGGGGAAAACTAGCACTTTTCTCACAAAATTGGCACATGATCACCAGGACAAATGGGTACTGAATATTGTTTCTCAGGGTTACAGGTTCCACTTTCACACCCTGCCAAGGTCAAAAGGTATGCCAGACCTGCCACAAAATCAATGGGCAGAGGCACAAAAACAAATTTCTGCTCATGGACAAGAGAGCTATTCATAAAGTACCACAGCAAGAACAGGGACAAGGATTTTACTCGACTATTCTTGGTACACAGAAAGGACAAAACCTGGAGACCAATACTGGACCTCTCAATTCTAAATACTTTCCTGGATGTTCCAAAATTCAAAATGTTGACACTGCAGCAACTTCTACCCATACTGGGCAAGAAGGCTTGGCTAGTTACTTTGGACCTCCGAGGCATACATGCATGTCCCAATCAGACAATCTTGCAGAAGATACCTCAGATTCATAGCTGGCTCAATGCATTACCAATTCCCTGCACTGCCCTTTGGCTTATCTACTGCGCCCAGGGTCTTCACAAAATGCCTGGCACCAGTAATTGCATTTTGCAGACAAAAAGGGATTCCAATATATCCCTACTTGGACTGCCTAATTCAAGCAGAGAGCAAGGACATTCTACTAAAGCATCTGGCGTTTGTTAAAAGATTACTAATTTGCCTAGGGTACACAGTAAACGAAAAGAAATCAAAACTAGTGCCCTCTCAAGAGATATTCCTGGGTGCAAGCTTAAACACAACTGCCCAGATGGTTTATCTCACGCCAGACAAGCAAAGGCAACTGACTCATTACTTTCAAATGATGGCAACAAAGCCCTAGCTACCTGCAAGAAAAATTCTGCAGACTTTGGGCTTCATGGCATCCTGCATCCTGCTAATTCCATATGCAAGACTGCATATGAGGAAGTTACAATGGTATCTAAAAAGTGTTGTGACTCAACATTGTCACAGCCTGGAAACTAACTCTTATTCCCTGTCTGCAACAGGAGTTTCGATGGTGGGCACTGGCCTGTCACCACAACAAGGGACAGCCTTTCACTTTACCCACAGCCAGGCAGACACAGATGCATCGGATTATGCCTGGGGGGCACACATGGCAGGAAAATGTATTCCGGGCAAGTGACCCGCGGACCAAATTCATCTTCACATCAATCAAAAAGAGATGCTAGCTGTACAGAATGCTCTGACAGCCTTCAAGGATCTACTTACATCCAGGACAACTACTACTAAAGACAGACAATGCTACAGTCATGTGGTACATAAGCAAGGGGGCGCACATTCCTACCCCCTCTGCAGGCAAGCCATGACTTTGTGGAACACAGCACTGACCTATCAAGTACATCTGCAGGCACAATTCCTGCCAGGAAAGAAAAATACTCTGGCAGGCAAATTAAGCAGAAACCTCATGGACCCTAACGAGTGGAAATTAAATTCACAGGTCTTCAGCATGATAACAAGGAAATGGGGATGCCCAGACATGGATCTTTTTGCCTCCCCTCACAACTGCCAACTACAGAGATTCTGCACAAGGACTTAACACTCACAAGCATGGAAAGTGGATGCATTCAGCTGGAAAACCCTAACAGTTTATGCCTTTCCACCACTGCCTCTCCTTCCCAAGGTGCTCCTAAAAGTCAGACAAGAGAAGCCAAAAATGATTCTGATTGCCCCAGACTGGCCATGCAAGCACTGGTACCCAATCCTAAAGAGCTTGTCTCAAGGCCCAGCCTGGACTTTACCTCAAATTCCTCCTCTTCTGACTCAACAAAACAATCAGATCCTGCACAGCCAACTCAGAACCTTAAATCTGGTGGCATGACGGATAATATAGCCACTCGGAACACACCTCTCTCTAAAGCTGTTATGGATGTCATTTTGGAAGCCAGGAGACCCAGCACCAGGAAGTCTTATGCAGAAAATAGAAGAGATTCTGTGCTTGGAACCAGGCACAAAGACTTGAACCACCTGTTCCAAATATTCCTCAGATTTTTACAATACCTAACTGAGATGCTGGACAAGGGCCTATCCTTCTCATCAATTAAGATCCATTCCTCTGCCATTTCAGCTCATTACAATACGGAACCTCCTATTTTTTCTTATCCACTGCTAAGACAGTACCTCAGAGGGGCAAAAAACATAAGACCCCCAAGGAGAGCACCGATACCTACATGGGACCTCAACTTTGTCTTGGAAAAGCTCAATCTGCCTCCTTTTGAGCCAGCCAATACAGCGGATATAAAATTCTTATGGAAAACTGCTCTGCTCCTAGCAATAACTTAAGCAAGAAGAGTCTCAGATTTACAGGCATTAATGGCAGTGGAACCTTTTATCATTTTTCATCCGGACAGGGTTTCTCCAAGGACAAACCCAACATTTATGCCAAAGGTAGTATCCATTGTGACTCTTAACCAAACCATTCATTTGGCAACATTTTATCCAAATCCCCAGAATAAAGGGGGAGACTTCTGCACCCTTTGGACATACACAGGCAGCTACACTTCTACTTGGACAAAACAAAAGCTTTCAGAAAAACTGAGCAACTGTTTGTAGCATATGCTGCGGGACCACAAGGAAAGGCTATCTCAAAGCAGACTATTTCAAAATGGATAGGACACTGTATTTGTGTCTGCTATGCACAGCATGGCAAGTCAATGCCTAAGAATTAGGCCACATACTACCAGGGCAGCAGCCACTTCAGGAGCCTTTCTTAGAGGAGTACCAACCAAGGAAATTTTGGAGGCTGCAACTTGGAGTTCAGTGCACACTTTCATCAAGCACTATCATTTACCTCTTTACTCTAAATCCAGAGCAGGCTTTGCCACTGCAGTTCTGCAGGGCCTCATAGCCACTCCTAATCCTATTTAGACCCAGCCGCCCTACCTCAGCTTTGGGATTCAACCCAAGTGTAATGACTGCAACAGTGAAACATGATGAACATAGTACAGTTGTGTACCTACCGTAAATTTAGATGTTAGAGTGTATTCTCTGTTGCAATCCAGGTTACCCACCCTCCATCCCCCTTTCTTTGCTGGGACTTATCTATACTTCTCTATCCTATACACCCTATGAGGTGTATTTTCTTGTAGATGAAGGTATTGTTTTTATTTTACTGTGTGTTTTTATAAGCAATATGTATTGCCTACCTTCTTGGGGGCACCTGACATCTGGGGCAAGAAAAACTGAAGAAAATGGCGTCTGCTGCATCTTTTATACCCCTGGCGCACTGACGTCAGGGAAGAGGCGACAGCAACTGACGCCGGACCAGGACTTTGGAATTCAGGCCAACTGCAGGTAGCCTGCCAGCAGGATAACCCAAGTGTAATGACTGCAATAGTGAATACACTTGAATATCTACATTTATGGTAGGTACACAACTGTACTTTCCTGACTCTCACAAGTTCCTCTTTAAAAATCCTACTGCGGATCCTGAGACCATTTTACAGGGACACAAGGGCATTAAGGCTACTACTGCCAAAACTCCTACCCCTTCGGATAGAGATTCCAGGGCGCCGGATAGATTGGGTAAGAAGGTATGCACTTCTCCAACCTTTGCCGTTAGGGCCTTAAACTGCCAGTTTCATATGTTCAAGTATGAGCAGCATATTATTGGATTGCTTAAACAGAAAATTATGTTGATTCCTGACTGCAGAAAATAAGGATTTACAGGATTTAATGCATTCTGCTGAACAAGTTGGAAAACATACTTTGCAATGTGGTTTTGATTCACTAGAGGCATCTTGCAGGGCTGCTGTCACTGGGTCTGTACTTAGAAGGCATGCTTGGCTTAAGGAGCAATCTTTTCCAGATCATGTTAAAGCTAAATTGCTGGATACTCCCTTAAACCAGGACCACCTGTTTGGCAACAAAGCAGTAGTAGTACTTAAAAAGATGGAGGAAAAAGCTAAATCTATGCAAACCGTTAAAGATTGGCCAGCCTCCAAGATTTACTAGACATTGGCCCTCTAAGAATTGGTCCTTTCCTGCTTCTTCCAGGCCGCCTCAGTCCAAACCTAGAACCAGCAGAACACCCAGGCTTCATTCCCAAGGTATGCACAGGACTAAGCAATGGGGGGGGGGGCTCCCACTTCCAAAGCAGGGAGTAGTAAGACTCCCCCCCTATGGTAAACTGTCTCAATGACTTAATTTTAAAACTTCCAAGCCCTAAAACTTCCAAGCCCTTCTCAACTGACTGCTGCTTTAGGGGGAAAGATTGCTCTGCAGGCAAAAAACTGGGAACTCGTTACCCAGGACAAATGGGTTTTAAATGGTTTCCCAAGGATACTGATTCCACTTCCACACTTTACCAACCTCAAACCGTTGGCCAGATCTACCCCCAAGTCAGTGGGTAGAGGCTCAAAAGCAAGTTCTCTAAGTATAAGGGCTATTCAAACTGTCCCAGAAGAGGAAAGGGGACAAGGTTTCTACTAGAGACTTTTCCTGGTGCCCAGAAAAGACAACAACTGGCGTCCTATCTTGGATCTCTCTATCCTAAACACTTTTTTGGTGATCCCAAAATTCAAGATACTAACTCTTCACCAGTTGCTTCCTATGCTATGCAAGGATGCCTGATTGGCATCACTGGATTTAAAGGAAGCCTACCTGCACACCCCAATTAGGGAATCATGCAGAAGATACCTACACTTCAAAGCAGGCTACATGCACTGTCAGTTCTCTGCACTGCTGTTTGGCTTATCTACTGTGCCCAGGGTATTCACAAAGTGCCTATTCTCTAGTCATTGCATTTTGCAGGCAAAGAAATATTCACATATACCCGTACCTGGACAATTGTCTAATTCAGGCAGAAAGCCAGGACATACTTTTGAATCATCTGACATTTGTACAAAAGGTGTTAACTTCTCTGGAGTACACCATAAACAAAAAAAAAAAATCACATCTTGTACCCTGCCAACAAATTGTATCCTGGGAGCAAGCTTTAACACAACTTCCCAGATGGCTTTCCTCATGCCAGAGAAAAGTTCATTTGACAGCTTACTTCAAACTAATGGCCACAAAGACCCCGCTTTCTGCAAGACAAATACTGTAAGCCTTGGGATTCATGGCCTCCTGCATTCTCCTAATTCCATGTGCAAGACTGCATATGAGGAAACTACAATGGTATCTAAAAAGCCTGTGGTGTCAACATTCTCCGGATCTAGCAGCAGTGATTCCTATCCCACCTTGCCTACAGTTCCTTTGGTGGGCAGAGGCCTACCACCAAAACAAGGGACTGCCATTAACTCCACCCCCTGCCGCTCAAACCCTAACAGACGTGTTGGAATATGCATGGGGCCTCACTTGGCAAGGAAGTGCACTCAGGGCAAATGGAACCCAAGTCAAATGCACCTGCATATCAATCAAAAAGAAATGTTAGCTGTACAGAATGCTCTGACAGCCTTCAAGGACCACATTCTTCCAGGGCAATTAATGGTAAAGATGGACACCACCACTGTTATGTGGTACATAAACAAGCAGGGGGGAACCCACTCATACCCTCTCTCTGCAGACTAGCCATGGCTCTGTGGAACACAGCCTTGAGCTACCAAGTGCACCTACAACCTCAATTCCTGCCAGAAAAGCTAAATACACTGGCAGACGAACTAAGCAGAAATCTCATTAGACCCACACGAGTGGAAACTGGAACCAAAGACATTCAACATGTTGATAAACAAATGGCGGAGCCCAGATATAGACCTGTTTGCCTCACCCCAGAACTACCAATTGGACAAATTCTGCACAAGGACTCCCCACAAACAAGCTTAGAAAGTGGTTGCCGTGTCCTTCACCTGGAAAACTATCACTGTATGCCTTTCCTCCTCTGCCTCGCCTCTCCAAGATACTACTAAAGATCAAACTGGGCAAACTAAGGATGATACTGATTGCACTGGACTGGCCACGCCAACACTGGTGTACCCCCTCTTGCACAGTGTCACTGCTGGCACCATGGCACCTGCCTCAGACCCCTACCTTGCTGTCCCAGCAGGAGGGCCAGATTCTGCATCCTCAGCTTCAAACCCTGAACCTGGCAGCCTGGCTAATTACCTGATCTCTCCGTTACCATCCCTCAGTAAACAAGTGTTGGATGTCATTCTGGAGGTAAGGAGGCCTAGTACTAGAAAATCTTATGCTGAAAAATGGAAAAGATTCTGTTCCTGGAACCAAACTCAGGGGATGGGCACAGCAGCGCCCAATTTACCTCAAATTCTTCAATACGTAACTGAGATGCTTCACAAGGGCCTTTCCTTTTCCTCCATCAAAACTCATGCCTCAACCTTTTCACCTCATTACAACACAGAACCACCCCTCTTCTCTCACCCACTGCTCACGCAGTTCCTCAAAGGGGCCAAAAACTTAGACCACCCAGGAGAGCCCCAACTCCAGCCTGCCACCTTAAACTTTGGGAAAAACTCACTCTGCCTCCTTTTGAGCCAGCTGCAAGTGCAGAGTTGAAATTCCTTTCATGGAACAGAACCTTCCTTTTAGCCATCACTTCAGCAAGAAGGGTTTCTGAATTACAGGCCCTTATGGCAATGGAGCCTTTCATCATCTTTCATGCGGACAGGGTGTCCCTCAGGACCAATCCCTCCTTCATGCCCAAGGTAGTATCCAGTGTGGCTCTTAATCAGTCCATTCATTTGCCAACCTTCTTTTCTAATCCACAGAACAAAGGGGGGAACGTTTCCTACACTCCTTAGATGTGCACAGACAACTTGGATTGTACTTGGACAGGACTAAACCTCTCAGGAAATTGCAACAGCTGCTGGTGGCATTTGCTGCAGTGGCAGAGGGGAAGGCCATTTCAAGGCAAACCATTTCTAAATGGATAGGCCATTGCATTAATTTCTGCAATAAGCACCATGGAAAATGTATCCCACAGGGGATAAGACCACATTCAACCAGGGCTGCATCTACCTCTACAGCCTTTCTCAGAGTTCAGGGATGTCCTAGAAGCTGCTACCTGGAGTTCTGTACATACTTTCACCAAGCATTACCATTTGCCAATTTTCTCTAAATCCAGAGCTGGCTTTGCCACTGCAGTCTTGCAGGTCCTTCTAGCTGGCCCTAATGCTGTCTAATTCCTCCTCCCATCCTTAACTTTGGGAATCTACCCAAATGTGTTGAGTGCAACATTGAAACACGAACATAGTACAGTTGTGTACACTTTTCATAAATGTAGATGTTCGAGTGTATTCACTGTTGAAGTCCTGGTTACCCTCCCTCCAGCCCCCTGACTTCTTTTGGCTATACCTCTTTACTTTTCTACTAGGCTTAAAGCTTTTTGGTGTATTTGCTTTTTTGTTGTAGGTGTAACCTTGCATATATATATAATTGCTTCCCATTAGGGGGGCACCTGACATCTGGGGCAAGAAAAACTGATGTAATGGCGTCGGCAGCATGCTTTATACCCCGACTACCTGACGTCATGGAAGATGAGATAGCAACCGACGCAGGCCCCAAGACTTTGTTAATCAGGCCGACTGAGGGCTACTGCAAACAGATAACCCAAATTTGATGACTGCAACAGTGAATACACTCTCACATCTACATCTATGGTAAGTGTACACAACTACTTTCTGGGCATGTACTAGCAGCTTCAGGCTTTGTGGCAAGGCAGCACTTTCAATCTGAAAGTTTAGCTAGTGCAGTCTGTTTGCAGCCATATGACCATTCTGAAGTGATCTTGTATGTTGAGGATGCAAGGAAACGTGTTATGTTCATTCGAGAATTGATGTGATAGCCTGAATAATATAGGATTATAGCCTACCAAGGATTTAACAGCCAGACTGCTTCCATAGCTGAAGGCTGCCTTCCATGCTCCCAAACTGTGAACCAGCTTGTACAGAGTTGATGAAGCAGTGGTTTGGATGCCAAGCCCTTCAGAGCTTCCTTGCCCGCCAAAGATCACTCCTCTTGAGGGGCATGTAAGGGCTGGTTAGTTCTACATTGCTGGGCAGACGCATTCCCTTAATGGGGAAAGAATGTTATATTTTTTGACAGAAAATTAACTTTTTCTGTAAAAGTTTTCCTTTTAGGCTAGGAATGTATTTGTTACAGACTTTACTAGGAGGGTTAATCTTTACTTTTGATGAAAAAAATTAAGTTAAAATGTTTTTCCTGCCTAAATGTTTTGTTAAATTCCTTTTCTGGGTTGGGGTAAATATTTAAAGTACCTTTCACTTTTTTTCCATGAAAAGTTTAATACTTACCTATTTCACAGGCTACTTGTTGCCAGGCTTCCCCAAGATTCAAGCTCCTTTTTTAGCTTCATCATGTAATAGCCCACTGATTCCTTGTTTGTTCTTCCAGCCACAGCAAGAAAACAATTTCTGTGCAGCCTTTGTCTTCAGCAGACTATTAAATTGCCTCTGCCAGATGTGGATGAGACTGCTATGACCCTTTCTAGTTTCTCAGACCATTTATCTTTTTCCTTGGCTCCCCCTGGTATAGTCTCTTCAACCACAATGGATCAAGGGTTAGAAATGTCCCCTGCAGCTGTTGGATTGCCTTTAGTGGGCTAGGGAAAACAACTCTTGTCTGTCTTGGAAGAAAGATCAGGGGAACCGCTCTACCTACCCAGACTGAGGTACCTGGCAAAAGTGAGTCTGCTTTAGAAATTTGTCAGGAGAAGAAAAAGATCTGATGTTTTCATTCCTCAACAATTGGGCTCTGATCCGAGACTGCCGCTTCTTCCAGATCGCAGGATACTTGAACTCTCAAGTTTCTCCCTATACCCATAATGCCCCAGCCAAGTCTGATCCAAACTCAGCTGCTGAGAAAGAATAAAAATGGACAACACAGATGGAATGTTACTGTAAGCACGTAACTTTTTCCTTTGCCTGTCTCTGTTACTTTAGACGGGAGTGATTTATTGGGCTTGGCTCAGGCTCTTGACCTTATCAATTCTGGTATTGGTAAAAGAGGAATTCACTGTCTGAAGATGTTTAGGATGTTGAACAGGAAATTGTGAGGTTACAGAAGTTCTGATTATGAAGAGTCTCTTCTGATCATACTTTTCAACCTGTGAAAGCAAGAAATCGGGACAAAGCCAAAAGTAATGGGGGGGGGGGGACAAAGGACCAAAACATAGGGACACCAAGTACTGCTCTTACAAACTAAAGTTGATAGAAATGCAGGTTTTGCATTAACATGTGTTTTCTGAAGGGTGTGAGATGTGAAACTCAATTGTCTGTCATTTTCTGACTTCAAACCTCAATGATCTACCAGTGATTTGCCAGAAAACAATTTTCTGAGAAACAGACCAAAAATATGAAGCAAAAATCTGTACAGTTGAGAAGTATGCTTCCAATAGTCCCATGCAAGGATTTTTGAAACAATATCAAGAATGAATCCTTTGTTTCAGGGGGAACATAAACCTGCTAGTTCCTCCTATTCTTATTACAGCCTGTAACTTGCCTGAGAGACTGCTGCCCCTAAGAAAGCAGATAGATTATGGCACTTCAGGGCTGCTGCTATGGAATTGTTTTGAGAAGGTTTGCTTGGTTGCACAAACAATCTTCCTGAAGATGTAAAAGCTGAAAAATTGAGTTCTCCATTAGAGAGTTGTATTCGAACCATCTACTGCAGATTTCCTTAAAACTGTGATGAAAGAAGGAAGCTGATTCATGGAGTTTCTCATTTTTCAGCCTTCCTTCAAATTTGATAAGGATTGTACAGTTACCTCTGCAACATTTTACAGAAAGAAAAATAAGCAGACATAGCAAGTTGTTGGTAAGTAGACTTTTAAGCAATGGCAGGAGGTCTCAAAAAAAGCCCTTCCCCACCAGAAACAGATTATCTACAGAGTTCACCCTTCCATCTTGGCAACCCTCTAATTCTTCCCCTAAATCTGGCCCTCCATTTCCCTCTTTGGCAGAGCTATGACCATGGGAATTCATCCTCCTTAGTCAGATCAGACTTTTTTCTCCCTTCTGTCATTCAGCTTCTGCTGATTGGGGGGGAGGGGTGATGAAAGCTGTCACTCCTTTTCAGAAAGAAGAAAGGTTGTATTCATGAATGATGATCTTCGTGTTTCACTGTTGCAGTCATTACATTTGGGTAATCCTGCTGGCAGGTTGCCCTCAGTCAGCCTGAATTCCAGAGTCTTGGGTCCTGCGTCGGTTGCTGTCACCTCTTCCCTGATGTCGGGTCGTCAGGGGTATAAAACATGCAATCGACGCCATTTTCTTCAGTCTTTCATGCCACGCGGTGTCCGAAGCAGAAGCAGTTCGCAAGTGCCGGTCGGCCGACTCCTGAGATTTCCGTGTTCGAGTTTCAGATCCGAAGTCTTCATTAAAAGCTAAGTACCCCGTTGGGGAAACTTTTTTCTTGCTCCAGACCGATGTCAGAAAAAGTTAATTGCATTTCTTGAGGGAAGCAAATACATCATAAGGACTTTCATTCTTACTGTATTCCTTGCCTAGGCCCTGACCACGACGTTTCAAGTTGTCTGTTTTGTGCTAGATTTAACCAACGCACCATTAAGCGTCTGTACGATTTTGCATTAAGCTATTTTGGGAGCAGATTTAATTATACAATGTCATCGGATAGCCTTCAGACTACCAGAGTTCACAAAAAACGCAAAGAAAAGGAAAAAGGCAACCGAGATCCAAAACAGACTGAGCTTCTCCAAAGCCAGTCGCCGGTTCGCTGGTTCTCAGTGAGGTGATTCCGCAGCCCCTGACGCCCTCTACTTTAGACTCGCAGGCCGCTACCGACTCCCATGTGGAGTCGGTCAGGCCGCTGGAAACTCAAGGTATTGAAGCCTCGGAAACTATTCTCTCAGATGGGTCCAGAGCTGCTGAGCAGGCATCTGCTTCTGAGGGTGTATTCAGATCTAAACAGTTCTATATTAAACCAACTTCAGCTTCAAAAGCAAAGACTAAAGCACCTTTAAAGGGAAAGAAACAAGTTTACCAGCCACATGGAAAGGCCTCCATGCCCAAAAGCAAATGCTCAAAATGGCCGAAGACTTGATTACCTTGATCAGGGGTTCCCATCCCCCTCCTGATAACAGGCCTAGGCAAGAGTTAGACTATGAATCTTCAGATCAGGTTTCCATCTCCTCTGATTCCTCTTCTGATAAGGAATATTCACTTCCCCCCCTATGAGGATTCTGATGCTGAAGAATCTATTCCTTCAGCCTCTCCTCCTGAGGAGTACTCTTTTTGGCAAAACCTTGCATGCCATGAGGGAGCATTTCCACTGGGAGAGCCAAGATTTTTCAGAATCTAAGAGGCGGCTCAGGGACTTCCTTTTACTACCTCAACACAGGCCTCTAGCTATTCCACCTGTGTTAGACATTGTGTTTTCAGAGTCTAGTCTGACCCCTCACTCCTTACCTCCAGCTCCTGTTAAGCCTGACAGATATTACAGGGTTCCTGATTCTCATAAATTCCTTTTTAAAAACCCTGCTGCAGACCCAGAAACTATTTTACAGGGTCCCAAAGGGATTAAGGCTTCCACTGCAAAAAAACCCTACCCCCTCTGACAGAGATTCTAGGGCACTGGATAGATGGGGAAAAAAGATTTACACATCTGCTACCTTGGCTATAAGGGCCTTAAACTGCCAGTTTCATATGCTCAAATATCAGCAATATGTCAAGACACTGCTTAAACAGAAAATGTTGGTAAATTCTGAATGTGCAGAAAACAGAGATGCAGGATGTATTGCATGCAGCTGAACAAGTTGGAAAACATACTTTGCAATGTGGTTTTGATTCTCTGGAGGCCTCCTGCAGGGCCACAGTTACAGGTTCTGTAATTAGGAGGCATGCTTGGTTAAAAGAACAAAATCTGCCTGATCATGTCAAAGCAAAATTATTAGATGCACCATTACAGCATGATGCATTGTTTGGTGTTAAGGCAGAAGACAAAGCTAAATCTATGCAAACGGTCAAAGATTTTTTTACAAGTACAGCCACCTTGGTTTAGCAGACACTGGCCTACAAAAGAATTGGTCCTTTCCAGTGTCAGACCTCAAAGGGGCAGATGCAGATGCCCTAGAGGCAAATCCCAGCCACAAGGTTCGTACAGGTCTAAGCAAATGGGGTGCTTCTACCTCCAAAAGTGGAGAAGACAAATCACAACCATACAGGAAACGGTCTCAATGACTTACCCTGCCTGCACCAAGCACTTATCTTCTGGCAGCACTCTTAGGGGGAAAAATAGCACATTTTCTCAAAATTGGCACATTGTAACCCAGGACAAATGGGTTCTAGACAGTGTCACAAGGCTACAATTTCATTTCCATACCCTGCCAAGGGCAAATGGTTGGCCAGACCTGCCAAAAATCAATGGGCAGAGGCTCAAAAACAAGTCTCTTCCCTCATGGACATATGGGGCTATTCAACAAGTGCCACAGCAAGAGCAGGGACACGGATTTTACTCAAGACTGTTCTTGGTATCCAGAAAGGACAAAGCATGGAGACCAATACTGGACCTATTTATTCTAAACACTTTCCTGGATATACCAAAATTCAAGATGTTGACCTTACAGCAGCTTCTGCCCATGCTGGGCAGAAAGGCTTGGCTCGTGACTTTAGACCTAAAAGAGGCAGACCTGCATGTCCCAATCAGACAATCATGCTGGAGATACTTCAGATTCAAGGCTGGCTCAAAGCATTACCAGTTCTCTGCACTGCCCTTTGGCTTATCTATTGTGCCCAGGGTCTTCATAAAGTGCCTTGGACCAGTAATTGCTTTCTGCAGACAAAGAAGAATACAAATATATCTTTACTTGGACTGCCTTATTCAAGCA